>NW_025534430.1:0-202281 GCF_020615455.1 Coregonus clupeaformis
AACCATCTGCGCCAACAAATTATCATAACGTTGGGCTGCCTCCCGGGTGTGAGCCAGGTGCCCCTTTCAAAGCCCCAGCGAAGTTGGCTCAAAACAAAAGTGACATTATTAAGCAGGTGGATTAATGAGTAGGATTCTGTTTTGACATGCAAAAGTGATTTGCTTTCGATAAAAACGTTTTATCTGCCTTCCCAATGAAAATATTGTAAGGAAACTGGATGTTGTATGCACCATGCTGTAGACAACATGACCGATCGCAGTAGATTACTGTTCGATTTGAAAATGAGCTCCTCCCTCACCGCTTTTGCCCGTTCACGATCGGTGCCCCGTGGCTCAGCATAATCGAATTTGCCCATTGGTGTCTCCCTAACGCAGTGAATATGGCCGATGCGGAAGGGGAGTCGCTGGAGTCGTGGCTCAGTGAGTTGCATGCTTGGAAATTCAATTATATGTACTTCTTTATGCATCGTTTTAATATTCAACAATTTGGCAATTAACTTCTACATCACCAGTTAGAATGTACATTTTATACAAATGGCAACAATGTCTATGTTCATTTATTTGTGTTTTGAGTCAATGTTTGGGTCATGAGAGGTGGCTTGCAATGTTAGCTAACGTTAGCTAGCTAGCTAGCTGTCAAACTGTTTTGACAACAGTTCATGTTCAAAATGCCCATTAACTTCGACCCTTTATGGACACTTGTTAGGTAGCTAGCTAGCTATTTCTTACTAGTTGTCAAGATTTTTGGAGTTGGCTAGCTAGCTTAGCAACTACTGGAACGTTAGTTGTTTACAAATTCACCACCAGCTGGCTACACAACTCTATGACTAGCTAGCTGCCAACCTAGCTACCTAATTTTACTGCAATGGCTGCCTGCATTCGACTAGATCTTGCAGTGCTTGCGTCAAGACAAATGTGCTGTAACTTACATGACATGTTTGGCTTTTATCACATTCAGATGTCAGCCATCACCAGTTTTTCTAAAGAAGGCTATGAAAACACAGTCAGGGATAGATATTCATGTGATTTTTCTCCCCCCTTGCAGACAAAGCCACCAACCCATCCAACAGGCAGGAGGACTGGGAGTACATTATAGGATTCTGTGACCAAATCAATAAGGAATTGGAAGGGTATGGATGCTTTTTCTTTGCTCTTCAAGTAACGTTACAGCATGTCCACTGGATCATATTTCAGAAGCTGAACTCATTTCTGCAGTGTTATGGTAGTAATCTCATTGTAATCGTTAGGGTTTTCTGAAGTTGTAATGGTTTTAACATTTTACTGTTGTCACCATTGTCAACTGCATAACCTCAAATTAGGCTAATTTGGAACTGTCGAATCCTTGAATTGTTTGAGATTTGTTCTGATATGATAGGATTTCCATTTTAACTTAAGCCCACAGATTGCTGTGAGATTGTTAGGCCATAAAATCCAGTCCCCACAAGAATTGGAGGCAATACAGGCTTTGATGGTGCGTAACATCCCACTCTTACATTGAGTATTTATCATTTATCACTAGGCCTATAATTCTAGGAGCTTTAACACTGACCACTCACTGCAGGTTTTAGAGGCTTGCATGAAGAACTGCGGGAAAAGGTTTCATAACGAAGTTGGGAAATTTAGGTTTCTAAATGAACTCATCAAAGTGGTGTCACCTAAAGTAAGTAGATGATATCTGTTTTGTATTGGTCCTTAGTCCCATAGTTCTATATGATAGTGTAATTTGTGGCTTTGTTAAAATGGAATCCATCCAACTGAACCCTGTTCCAGTATCTAGGTGACAGAGTGTCGGAGGTAGTGAAGAAGAGAGTGGTAGATATGCTCTTCAGCTGGACGCTCTCTTTACCCAATGAGGCCAAGATCAGTGACGCTTATCAAATGCTGAAGAAACAAGGTAGGATTTCAACATTGAAAATGACCCTATTTCAGTTTTTCATTGGTTTTTAGCCTATACTGTAAAGTCGCCATGGCACTTCTAACTGTTGCCTTTTTTCAGGAATTGTCACAGTTGACCCTGAGGTTCCTCTGGATAAGACACTGATGCCGTCGCCGCCCTCCCGGCCCAAGAACCCTGTGTTTGAGAACGAGGAGAAGAGCAAGGTGAGATGCTTCCGTCTTATGATGTTTGATTGAAGATCTTTGTATACGGATGCTAGAAATGGACTTTGTGAAGAACATGTTATTTGTGCCATCTTAAAAAAATATATGTTTCTGTCTTTGGGATACAAATAGCATAGGCTAGATAGATTATGGCTACGTCATTACAATAACAATTACAATATAAAAACCACCTGACTATCCCATCCTCTTTCTCATTGGTCGTGGCATGTTTGCTTTGCTGAGCTTCAAGTTGATCTATGATCAAAGATGTTTTCTCAAACCCTGGGATCTTTCACAGGCCTTGGCTGCTGTGACTGGACCATACTGTGGGAAACAGACTAGAGTACTAGAGACACTGACTGATTATTCTCCCCTCTCTCTCTTTCGCTCTCTCTCTCTCTCTCTCTCTCTCTCTGTAGCGACTGGCCGAGCTTCTGAAGAGCAAAAAGCCTGAGGATCTACAGGAGGCCAACCGCCTCATCAAAAACATGGTCAAAGAGGTTAGCCTACATGCATTATCATACAGATATGCATCCCGTGACGTAGGCAGCAGTTGTGTAAATAAACAGAGCTGCTACACAAACATCATGATGACGACAAGTGATTGAATCTGTCCCTCTGTCAGTCACTGTGTCCCAGTGGGTTTAAGGCAGGTGTGTGCTGTGTTTCAGGATGAGGTGAGGCTGCAGAGAGCATCGAAGCGCAGCGGCACCCTGGAGGAGGTCAACAACAGTGTTAAACTGCTCAACGAGATGCTCAGCCACTTCAGCAGGGACCAATCAACGGATGGAGACAAGGAACTTATCAAAGTTGTTGCACATCTTACATCACTATCACTATTGTAGACTCTTCTAATTTTTTTATTTTTATAGATAGACATATTTTTGTAGACTGACTTTGTGGAAAATAAAAAGATAGCTTACAGCACAATGAAAGTTTTCTTGAAAATCAATATTTTGTTGTTAAAACCACATTGTTAATACACTTTGGAAGCATATATGAAATGTGTTGTCATCACATAATATTATTATTGGTGTTTTTTTATTTATTTCAGGAGCTTTACGGTGACTGTGACAAGTTGAGGGGGACTGTGTTCAAGCTGGCCACAGAGACAGAGGACAATGACAGCAGCTTAGGTAACCAACACCCTCTGAGGCCTGCCATCTTATTGGCCAAAATAGTTGAATCCCTCCCATTGGTCATATTGATTGGTTGGATGATCCTTCATTGTGACCTTTGACCTCTCATGACCCCCAGGTGACATATTGCAGGCCAGCGATGACCTGTCTCGTGTCATCAACTCCTATAAGAGGATTGTGGAGGGACAGACTGTCAATGGAGAGATGGAGCCATTTGGACCATCAACTACTACACAATGTAAGAACATGAGTGTTCACAGATTCAACCTTTTATTTTCTGAGGCCCAGGTCTGGGGATTCTTTACAAAAGTGTAAGCCCCCCTTCATCTGAGATCACATTGGTGTCTTATTGTATTTACCATGTTGGACTGTTTCACCCTCATCTTGTGAACTTCCCAAATCATGATAGCAGCAACAAATAAGTGAAACTCAATCTCTCTCCCTCCCTGGCCAGGTACCAAAGACAGCAACCAGTCTGAGATCCTGATAGACCTGGCTGGTCTGGAACTCCTGAGCCCCTCCCCACCAGAGCATCCTCCTCTAGCCCAGCACCCAGACCTCATCCCAGCCGACATGCTGTATGGGTCTGCCCCCCTCCAGGACCTTCAGGTCTTCCCTGCCTTGGAGGACCCCAGCCCCACCAAACCGTCTGCCGCACTGTCTCTACTGGACAAAGAGCTCCTCTCTCTAGGTAAAGCACATCCTGTAGTAGCACCTTTATGTCTCTGATTAAAAAGCATTAGTCTTCTGTGGGTCTTTGTGATTAATGTTTTTGACCTTGAATTCACATAGTGGACCTACCTAATCCCCACATATATTGCCAAAGTCTCTCCCTCTTCTGGGAAATCAGGGTTTTCTTGATAGAATAGGAGAATATATTGACTGATATATTGACTATTTGTTTGTTTGTTTCAGGACTTAATGACCCAGTTCCTGCAAAAGATGACAACTTGAATAATCTGTGGACGACATCTTTGCAGGTAAATGGCCATTTTCAAGTGTCCTAACCAGTCAACACTTTCAGAAGCATTTATCTGGTAGAAATATTTATCCTTCCTGGAAATATTGATCTTAACAATATTAGCTTGACACACATTGTTTAATGGTAATTGTCATGGGTTTTTGTTAAACAATTGATGTTAAACCCCTTGTCTTCCAGGCTCCCAACCCAGTTTTGGACCTGTTTGGCAGCGCCCTTCAAGCTACTGTATTCTCTGCAGCTTCTACGACAGACGCCACTTTGGACCTGTTAGGAGCTTCTACAACGGAGCCTGCTTCTAAGACAGCCGACCCTGTCAGTTACCCACAATCGTCAGCGGCGGCCTCCTTCCCCTACCCCAGTGCTGCTGCCCAGGCAGTCTCCGCCTCCCTGAACCACAGTCTGCAGGACCTGGCCATGTTGGATCTGGGCAGCCCCAAGAGGTGCTCATCTCCACTACCAATCATATGTTCTGTTCCTGTGAAGGCTAGATGCTAGCTAGCATGTAGCACACCATGTAACTGTGGAGGCTAAATGCTAGCTAGCATGTAGCACACCATGGAACTGTGGAGGCTAGATGCTAGCTAGCATGTAGCACACCATGGAACTGTGGAGGCTAGATGCTAGCTAGCATGTAGCACACCATGGAACTGTGGAGGCTAGATGCTAGCTAGCATGTAGCACACCATGTAACTGTGGAGGCTAGATGCTAGCTAGCATGTAGCACACCATGTAACTGTGGAGGCTTGAAAGTGGATAACTGAAGTAGCATTTAAATGCCACCAACTATAATAACCAATTGCTTGAATATTTCTTGATCTATTCATTCGAGTGTATGCAGTAGGGATGGGCGGTACAGAGTAGTGTTTTAATGTACATCCATCTTTCATCATCTACTATAGCATGCCTGGTGTGATCAACGCTGGCGACCTGTTTGGGATGGGTGAGGCTATGGGTGCCACTGCCTCCCCGAGAATTGGGATCCCTGCCTCCAGATCCAGCCCTCTCCCTCTGGGCATCCTACCATCTGTTGCTGCAGCCCCTACCATGTCCCCTAAGACCCAGGCTGATGACAGCCCCCTTCTCCGCTCCCTGTCCCCCATCCTGATTCTCCCGCTGGGGCAGGCCAGCCCAGCCAAGGTCCCTGAGATCTCCCTAAGTAACGTCCACGTCCCCCTGGAAGCCATCAAGCCAAGTGAGTTCCAGGAAGACCTAGCCTGCCTTCAGGGATTTCTGGGTATTGTAGTCTGGTCAACACAGATGGATCAGTACAGTGGCTGGAAGTGCAGATACTGAGTGTTTTCTTCCTCTCTCTGTCATTCTGTGATGGTTAAGGCAAGGTGTGTCCTGTGACGGCCTATGATAAAGACGGGGTCCGTGTTCTCCTGCACTTTGCCACCGACTGTCCGCCGGGCCGGCCTGACGTGCTGGTGATAGTGGTGTCCATGCTGAACACGGCGCCTCTTCCCGTCAGGAACATAGTCCTACAGGCTGCTGTACCCAAGGTAAGGCTGACTTGGACAGTGGACACTCGCACTGTAACAACCTATTCACTTACACTGTAGTCTATACTTACACTGTAGTATGTACTTACACTGTAGTACAGGGATAATCAACTAGATTCAGCCACGGGCCAATTTTTCTTCTTGAGCTGATGGTCGGAGCCGGAACATAATTACAAATAATTTGTAGACTGCAAATTGACCGCAAGAAGATATAATATTTGACTAAAACATAATATTTTCAAACCTTGCTTACATTTGTATACGATCACATACAGTATACAGTATCTCTCTATTATGTGTGGGAATACTTAGGAACAGATTTCCAAAAACTTGGGGGGCCAATTAAAACCAATGCCGCCAGTTGGGGAACCCTGCTGTAGTTGAGGAACAGAACTCATGACATTTGAAGGCAGTGAAGTTTGCTCAAACTATAATATTGCGATGCAGTGCCTTAGACCACTGAGTGGCGCAGTGGTCTAAGGCACTGCATCGCAGTGCTAGCTGTGCCACTAGAGATCCTGGTTCGAATCCAGGCTCTGTCGTAGCCGGCCGCGACCGGGAGACCCATGGGGTGGCGCACAATTGGCCCACTGTCATCCAGGGTAGGGGAGGGAATGGCCGGCAGGGATGTAGCTCAGTTGGTAGAGCATGGCGTTTGCAACGCCAGGGTTGTGGGTTCGATTCCCACGGGGGGCCGTATGAAAATATAATGTATGCGTCTGCTAAATGACTAAAATGTAAATGTCCTCAAACTGTCACTGATAACTCTTCCCCCCTCCTCCCTGTTCATTCCTTCCTCCGTGCCAGTCGATGAAGGTGAGGCTACAACCGCCCTCGGGAACTGACCTGGCGCCCTTTAACCCCATCTTTCCCCCCGCCGCCATCACTCAAGTCATGCTGCTGGCCAACCCACTCTTGGTGAGAGTCCTCCTAGTGTAGTCAATGAGAGTTAGCAATCTGATATTTGCATGAGTTGAAAATGTGGTTATTATGATGTAATAATATATACCACTTAGCAGATGTGTTATGGTACAGTGAGTGCATACATTTTTTGTATATGCTAAGGTTCAGGATCCATTATTCCATCCTTTACAGTTGTTACTTGGTCTTTATGATTCCTGTGTGCTAACTCTGTGCCTGTGTGTCTCTCTCTCTCTTGCAGGAGAAGGTCCGGATGAGATACAAGCTGACGTTCACACTGGGAGAGCAGCAGTGCACAGAGACTGGGGAGGTGGACCAGTTCCCCCCAGCTGAGATATGGGGGGCTCTATAGCCCCCCTAACCCCAAAATGGTGCCAGAGACAATACAGTAACACATGGTGGGGACAGCTTGAGCTTGAGTCAGTTGACGCTACAAAGACGGTATTTGGGGGAGAATCAATGTATTTGTGAATGTTTCATATACTAGTAAGTTATTAAGCGCTAATACCATTATGCCATTTGTTACATTGTTCTTCTGTTAGGTGTCATGTTGATTTTTTTTTCCACTTCAAGCCCAATCTTCTCTGAATGGAATTGTTACAGAATTGCTGCACTTTAGAAATGCCATACAGACTTACAATGTTTGGTTTGAGAGTGGTCATATACACTTGTAAAGTTTATAACTTTCAACGGTCAAGAAGAGCCAGCCTAGCATGTGATAAGAGTGGAAGTTATCACATGATATATCATGCAGTTACACAAGATTACGCGGTTACACTGAACTACTGGGAAATGGACAGGGATAATCTCCCTCTTGTCACTGTTAATGGAAAAGAAGCCCTAGACTAGTAGCATACGGTATACATGTATCTCTTTTCCACCTGCCCCCTTTCACTCTATTCCAATACCTCAGTAAAAACTGATGGTGCAGATAACTGACAGTACAGATAGCTAAATGCTGAACACTTGCATAATGTGTTGAGAAGCACTTTGTGAATATATTCAAATTAATTATTAGTATTTTGAAAGCAGAGCACTATTTATCTGGTCAGGTGGGATTTTTCTATTTCTATCTATATATTTATATTAGTGCTATAATGACATGTTTCAGTTATGGGAGGGGGTGGCCTGCCAAGGTGTGTGACTGTGAATCCTTCAGTATTTATTTATTTATTTTTAGGTGCTTGTCATGAAGGTATTAGTTTCCAGAGATGGTGTTAGCGAAGCAGGCTCTGTCTACTGTTTTGAGATCACAGTTTATTGCTGAATTTTTCCCTGCATACTCGTGACATATAATTTGCAGTCTCACTCGTCAGTACTCTTTGTCCAAGCCTGTAGGACTTGACTTTGAATGGCTTGGTAGCAATGTAATATTAGTTTGTAGAAACCAGGGGCTTATCCAGGAGGGTGAAATATCACAGCACTTTGAGATAGACCTGTATTGAGTAGAACAAAGTTGTTTGAATAGGGAAGCTTGTCAGCTCTATACATTAAATTTCTATCTGCGATGTCCTAAACCTTGCATCCACATTCAAACAGCCCGTGTTGAATGTGCTTTGCCTGCAGTGGGACAATAGGACATGAATCAGTCACTCAAAATAGGGCTTATGGATGTCCCTTGCAATGTACTAGTATGTAACAGGAGTGTCTGACTATCTCTGTCTGTATTCTGTCTGTCTGCATTCTGCAGCCATTTTCTGTTATCAGTACCAGTGTCATGTTACAATGGGAGTAGGACTCTTCCAGACCTAGATATAAATTGTTGCTGTATTTATTGTCCATTTTAGAGATTGACAAATTAATTCATGTGCATTAATGTGTGGTTCTTTAATGAGATTTAACAGAAGTATGTACTGTATATGTATTTTCGAAGAGCTGTTTCACCGCATGAAGAATTAGTCTTAATTTTTAAGAATTGCCATATGCTGTATGTGCATATGCCTGCCAGACTGCCCTAACCCCCTTGCGCCTACACTGACTTTGATTACCGGCGATGAAACACCTATAAATAATCAACCCTCTTGGAAAATGTCATTTTACTTTGTATTTTTAAGTTTAGTTACACACCGACAAGCAACACAATGCGCGCACACACTGTGAGTGCTCAAAAATGTATCGTCATGGAAAAAGCGCAGCACAGACTGCTCTCCAAACTGGCGCAGATGGAAGTGCCGCTCCTGGCCAAGCGTCGTGGAGAAAGCGCACAGTTGCTGAAGTGTAGCAGCAATGGCAGACGAAAAACCCAAGGTGAGCAATGAAACGTCTTTTATTCGCAATATTTACAGTGAAAATGTATTCTCGTTATGTTGGTCTGTATGATATTTAGAAAAGGTTTGAGGTTTATAGCAGTTAATTTACTAAACCGGTTGATTTACTAGGAAATATTTCAGAATCGGTCTGGACAGCTAGCCTAACTGCTAGCATGTAGCTAGCTAGTGAATAATATCAGTAAACAGTGCCTTTTGTGATTTATTAATGTTTTGGCAGTCAATATAAGCAGTTTAATTTTCAAATTTAAATGTAATATTCATATTGTTCATATTCATTTTAAAGTGTTTTCTCGTCATGATGCAAGGATGCTACCGAGATGACTAGATGGCTAACGTCGAGGGCCCGTGCCCGAAAAACAGTATGGCAGCTAGCTACATACAGTAGCTAGCATGCTAACATGATCAATTAGCTTGTTGTAAACATTGCATTGTTATGAATCAGAGTATTCTGTGCAGACCATTGCACTTCACATTAAAGTCTCTATCCAAATATCATCATCCATGATTTGAAAGTTTGTTTAGATGTGAATGATAGTTAAGTTACTAGAGAATGTTCCAAATATCCACTCCCTTCTCTAATCATGGAATCTGTTTTATTTGTTTTTAGGAAGGAGTGAAGACCGAGAACAATGACCACATCAACTTGAAGGTTGCAGGACAAGACGGCTCAGTGGTGCAGTTCAAGATCAAAAGGCACACACCTCTCAGCAAACTCATGAAGGCATATTGTGAAAGACAGGTAAGGCACCAGCAGCATCCGTTGTCTGACAAACATGCATGTGTAGCACATGGGGATGTGTGAAATTGACTCCTCAGCCTGAAGTGTCCCCACTTGCGCCAGCGAATAGCTAGCATTTCGCGTGGCGCCGACTGGTAAGACGCTTCAGGAGGGCGGTCATGTGTGTTAACAAGGCAGAGGTCCCAAGTTCCCGCAAGGTATGGGCCGAATCGGGAGGAAGTGGTACTCACTAAGCAAGCAACGTGACGTCCTGTACACATGCACCCAGACGGAGGGCTTTATTACAATGCACAAGTTCCCTTGATTGAAGTATTGTGTATTTTATAGTATTTGCATATTTAAGTGTCTTATGATGCCTTTCCACAGGGCCTGACGATTAGGCAAATACGGTTCCGGTTTGATGGTCAACCCATCAACGAGACGGACACACCAGCACAAGTAAGTTGGCCGATAAGGTTTGTTATTGTTGGTTCCTCATATCATATGGTTGAGTTGACCGTTCATTGGCAAACAGTTTTACCCTGTGCCGGGGGCTGCCTCCAGGACAACATATGCCCCTGGAGGCAGAGGTTCAATCCCCATTCCTCCTCTTACTTTCTCTCCTGTAATCCTCTCATCTGTCTCCCCATTTAACATTGTGATCTGAACCTGTCAATAAAACTTAAAAATACCCCCCCAAAAAATATATTTTTAAAACCTGTTTTATCCTGCCCATTGAAGCATGTTGACTCTGGTAGAAACATGCTTATAAATGGCTATGATGCTATAACTGATATTGACTATGACTTTTGTTTTGTCAGTTGGAAATGGAAGATGAAGACACAATTGATGTGTTCCAGCAGCAAACGGGAGGTTTTCTTCACTAGGGGCCTATGTTCCCCACCAACACCCCTACCTCCCCTATCAGCTCACCTCTACGTTCCCTAATAATGTCTTCTTTTCTGAAACTCCGCTTTTGAATTCCAAATTGACCTCTAACTCCTATCCCTAGGCACTTCATGCAGATCTGAAACGATTGGATAGGTTTGACCAATATGGTAATATCTCTGACTTGCTGTATGATGGCCATATTGGATACATCCAATCCTTTCAGGTCCACAGAAGTGCCTAGGGAGTAAGAGTTTGGGGTCGATTTGCGATTCAGCATACCTATTTTTACAACTGTTAATACCATTCACTCTGATATTTTCACAAAATGCACATAACATACTGTTGTATATTATATCATCCTTGCATTTATTCTGTACATAAACATCTGTAAGTAAGGGTTGTGAGTGAGGGTACCCATTTTTGTCAGATCCTGTTTCATGTGCCGAACTAATCCAGCAATCAAAGCCTACAATTCTGGACAATGTCTTTTTTGGAAGGTGAGTGTAAATTCTTTACGTCTAATTCATCAGTTTTGACGATTGCTGGTCAGCAGACTTCAGTTTTTGTTTTCAGAGATGGATTCTTGATCCTTTTTTTTTATACTTATGTTGTAGAGGTTTTGTTTGCGATGCAACTTGTATTGATGTTCTCTAATAAGCCTGCATTTCAATTGACTCGCATCTGTTATTGTTGAAATAAATTGATTCTTTTTTAAATCTGTCTCTGTCATAGATATATAGGCCTCTGTGCATGTTCAGATGGTAGAGAGGAGATTGATGATGCCATCACTTACAGCAATCCTGACATTCAAAGATGTATGCACGCTAGGCTTATTGAATTTATCCCTCCATGTACTCTTGATGGTGGGAAGCTGATGTCACAATTAATTTTGTTAGGAAAAGTGCCATTTTATTGATATGCCTGTGTGTCAATCTCACACAGACTGTAAAAGATAATTAGGGCCCTGTGTTCTGGTTAATCATGTCACATGACCTGGATTTTAACTTGGATTTTAAGCCTTTTCCAGAAATTAAAGCAATTGACTTGAGGATGGTCCTGGACCGTCTGACATAAAAAGAAAAGGGGATGTTTGATGAAAAAGCTTGAAATAAAGGTTAAAATCCAAATCGTGACATAATGATAATACAAAATAAAAATTATTACTGCTTAACCCCATACAGAACCAATCAGTCAATACAATAGAGAACAACAATAAAAAATCTGACGATATGAATGACAGGTCATCTACTGTCCCACTAGTAGGTCAGAAGGTTGATAATCACTGATTTATATCTTGATCCACTAGTTCATGATATGAATCCATGATTATCAACCTTCTGGCCTACTAACTAGTGGAACATGATATGAATAGGTGATTATCAACCATCTGACTTACTAGTGGGTCAGTAGGGCTGTTTACACAGGAAGCCCAATTCTGATATTTTTTTCAGATCAGGTCTGAAAAAGATCTGATGTGAAAATATCTGATATAATTGGTCAAAAGACCAATTAGTGGAAAAAAGATCAGAATTGGACTGCCTGTGTAAATGCAGACAGACTAGGTGACCTGTCTGATTCATATAGTCAGATTTTTTTATGATTGTTCTCTATTGTATCGACTGATTGGTTCTGTATGGGGTGTAAAAACAGAAGTATTTGTCAGGAAAGGATTTATCTCAAAATGTTTGATTGTACAGGAAGGAGGGTTATAAAATCTCTAGATTCAGACATTATCATGTGGATCCTTTTTGTGTTGCTGAGGACCGTTCGCTTTTCCTTGAGCTCGCAGGTCGTACACCGATTCTCCAATCAAATGCATGATTTATGAGTCAGGAACCAATCAGAGTAACGAATCGTCCTTTTGTGGGTGGCAATTCAACGATGGAAACGCCCTCACGTTTTTTCAAAGCCGATTGATCATTTTGCTTGTACCGGGTGGAGTAAAACGAGTATGAGGTGGTGAATATTGGTCTAAAAACGCCAAAATCATCGTGTTATTTAGCAATAGCTTATCAACTCTTACTTGCCTGTCACAAAATGACGACGACAACTATATATTCAGGCATGGAAGCCGGAGCAAAAAGCAGCTCCAGGTAAGCATCATGTCAAGAGCCTTGCAGTTGCATTTTCAGCCAAATGTCAAATGATGCAGCCCTCCTCTAGACAGCTAAGTTAGCTAGCTAACCTTAGCTAGCTAACCTTAGCTAGCTAGTGAACTCTAACTGTCAAACAATATACACTATTTTCTTAACTTGGCCGTATTAATGGAATTTTAAATTATTTGTGAGTGGATGTATTATCTGTTAAATGCGTCTGTGTCCACAACCACTGTTGATATTTTCCTCTCTTTGTATGTGGAACAGGCTAACTAACGTTAGCTTGCTAGCATTTAGCTAGTGAATATAGCTAGCGAACGTGCTAGTAGGTGTGTAAAAGCAAGCAAATGGTTCTCACTGATTGCTTGCCTTCAAAGGAACCAACATTCGCATGTTCTTTTATCAATGTAAGGTGCATGACCCTAGAGCCAAACATGAAACTTGTCGTTGGCTAGCAAATCAATGGCAGTTAATTTTATGGTTGGGTGGGGCCCCCTGTGGAGGATGCTTTTTCTAGCCGACTACTAGTATCCACTTTGCCAACCACGACCATGCAGCCCACGTTCATAATCAGATTTGCTGAAATTAAATATTCACTAAACATCTATTAGGCTAGCTACTTACTGACTTGCAAAACCAACTATGCTAATCAGACCTAAATTATCTTGCATCTGGTTGGTTTAGCCGGCTTGATTGATGTTAATATCAGGCCGAAGCAGCTGCCCCATGTACAGAGGCAACTAGCTACAATGACATCTGGATATTTAATGACCCGCTGGTTGTAGTGTGCCTTTTTGGGCGAGTGGGCTGGGGGAACCTAAAATGTCTTATGGTGAAACTCGATCAAGTGAGCTTGCACCTGGTTTACACCTGGTTTACATTTATGCAAACACAAGGCATGCAAATGAAAAAACATTTACATTCTTAATCTTAGCAGAAGGTATTGCTTTCTATCATTATCTCTAAATGCAGAGAAGCTGCCATTTCAAAGATTCTTTCATGTTTTAAAAATCCTCAGGTTTGGTCTCCATGGTTTTATGTCACACCCATTTTTCATCCTATTCTAAGTCCTCGGCTTAAAGGTGGGTTCACTCACTGCAGGAAGAGATAGTGGAGCCAGCAGGAGCCCATCTCTAAAATGAATTCAAAGCATTGTGTGTCAGCATAGATTAGCTCCAGTCACTCAGTGTGTCAGCTAACCAGACCACTATAATGACAGGAGTCAGGAAGGCATTGAAAGGGCGGCAGGTAGCTTAGTGGTTAAGAGTGTTGTGCCAGTAACCGAAAGGTCGCTGGTTCTAATCCCCGAGCCGACTAGGTGAAAAATCTGTCTGTGCCCTTGAGCAAGGTACTTAACCCTAATTGCTCCTGTAAGTCGCTCTGGATAAGAGCGTCTGCTAAATGATAAAAAAAAAAAAAAAAAGTGTAAGTTAGTCTAGTTATTTATTTTACTCAATACTTTTCTGATTACTTTGTCTCTTAGGGTCCTGCGCCCCCCTGGAGGAGCCTCCAACATCTCTTTCGGCAATGACGAGGAAAAGCCCCCCAATCGCAAGAACAAGATGGCCTCCAACATCTTTGCTGAACCAGATGACCCACATGCTCATCGGAGGAACAACCCACCTGGTAACCTATCACCCTACCACAGCCTCTTGTATAATACTTATACTGTACCTCTATAGCTGTCTGTAGCCTATGTAATGTATCAGAACTCCTCTATGTGTGGGTCCTTAAAGTCTTTCAATCTTAAATTAATTTATCTCAATTTAAAGGCCTTAAAATCCGTTTTCAAAGGTCTTAAAAGATGCGACTGAGATGACTACAGTGTTTCCGTTATAGTGCCGCTGCGTAATTGTTGCCACTGCGGCAATTATTATTATTTTAACATCAAATAATACTTGAGGCGCACTTTCAAAATGTTAGTTATCCAACCACATGTGCACCTATGTGTCTGTGCACGTCATGTGTGAGTCGGGCCGTTGCCAGAGGAGAGAGCAAGATGGCCTATACCAGTTTTTTGTTGGTATTTTATTAGGATCCCCATTAGCTGTTGCAAAATCAGCAACTACTCTTCCTGGGGTCCACACAAAACATGAAACTTGACAGTACACAACATTAATAGACAAGAACAGCTCAAGGACAGAACTACATCAATAAAAATAAATAAAAGGCATATGTATCCTACATATCAATACATACACAAACTATCTAGGTAAAATAGGGAAGAGGTGTTGCTTTATCTGTTTTTTGAAACCAGGTTTGCGTTTCATTTGAGCAATATGAGATGGAACGGAGTTCCATGCAATAATGGCTCTATATAATACAGTACACTTTCTTGCATTTGTTCTGGATTTGGGGACTGTGAAAAGACCCCAGGTGGCATGTCTGGTGGGGTCAGAGCTGTGTGTAGGTTGACTATGCAAACTATTTGGGATTTTCAACACAATTCTAAGAATTAGCCCTCTGACTACAATGAAGAGCAGGACGTGCCGCTCTGTTCTGGGCCAGCTGCAGCTTAACTAGGTCTTTCCTTGCAGCACTCGACCACACGACTGGACAATAATCAAGATGCAGAGCATGTCTTTATTACGGACAGACCTCTCCCCATCTTTACAACCATTTTAATCTGTATGTTTTGACCATGACAGTCTACAATCTAAGGTAACACCAAGTAATTTAGTCTCAACTTGTTCAACAGCCACACCATTCATTACCAGATTCAGCTGAGGTCTAGAACTTAGGGAATGATTTGTACCAAATACAATGCTCTTAGTTGTAGATGTTCAGGACCAGTTTATTACTGGCCACCCATTCTAAAGCACACTGCAACTCTTTGTTAAGGGTTTCAGTACTTCATTAGCTGTGGTTGCTGATGCGAATATGGTTGAATCATCATCATACATGGACACCCATGCTTTGTTTTAATGCCAGTGGCAGGACATTGGTAAAAATAGAAAAGAGGGCCTAGAGAGCTGCCCTGCGGTACACCACACTTGACATGTTTGACATTGGAGAAGCTTCCGTTAAAGAAAACCCTCAGAGTTCTGTTAGATAGCTCTGAATCCACAATATGGCAGAGGTTGAAAAGCCATAACAATGTTGTTTTTTTCAACAACCGGTTATGGTCAATATCAAAGGCTGCACTGAAATCTAACAGTATAGCTCCCACAATCTTCTTTATTATCAATTTCTTTCAACCGATCATCAGTTATGTGTCAGTGCAGTACATGTTGAGTGCCCTTCTCTATAAGCATGCTGAAAGTCCTATACAATTTGATAGACAACACTAATTAGAGCAGGTAAACTGAAAATTACTGACACAGACGTTGCCCTCTTCTTACGACGCAATTTTGCTTATCTTGGTGATTAGGCTACACAACATTTCTGCAGATTTCTTTGGGTTCTAAAACCATTATTTGGTCAACAGTAATGTGCATTATCCTGCTTCCTGCAATGAAAGTACACTACATGACCAAAAGTATGTGGAAACCTGCTTGTCGAACATCTTATTCCAAAATCATTGGCATTAATTTGGATTTTGTCCCCCCCCCCTTTGCTGCTATAACAGCCCCCATTCTTCCAACAAAGTTGGAAGCACAGAATCGTCTAGAATGTCTATGCTGTAGCCTTTCCTTTCACTGGAACTAAGGGGCCTAGCCCAAACCATGGAAAAACAGCCCCAAGTCATTATTCCTCCTCCACCAAACTTTACTGTTGGCACTATGCATTGGGGCAGGTAGCGTTCTCCTGGCATCCACCAAACCCAGATTCGTCTGTCGGACTGCCAGATGGTGAAGCGGGATCTATCACTCCAGAGAAAGCGTTTCCACTGCTCCAGAGTCTTAAAGGCGGCAAGCTTTACACCACTCCAGCAGACGCTTGGCATTGCGCATGGTGGTCTTAGGCTTGTGTGCAGCTGCTTGGCCATGGAACCCATTTCATGAAGCACCCGATGAACAGTTATTGTGCGGACGTTGCTTCCAGAGGCAGTTTGGAACACTAGTGAGTGTTGCAACCGAGGATAGAAGATTTTTATGCACTTCAGCGGTCCTGATCAAGTTGTTGCTCCTAGGCATTTCCACGTCACAATAACAGCACTTATAGTTGACCAGGGCAGCTCTAGCAGGGCAGAAATTTGATGAACTGACTTGTTTGCAAGGTGGCATCCTATGACGGTGTCACATTGAAAGTCACAGAGATCTTCAGTAAGGCCATTCTACTGCCAATGTTTGTCTATGGAGATTGCATGGCAGTGTGCTCGATTTTATACACCTGTCAGCAACAGGTATGGCTGAAATAGCTGAATCCACTAATTTGAAACGGTGTCCACATACTTTTGGCAATGTAGTGTTTAATTTTGTCAACATTTTTAAGTTAAAGGTTCTGATCTGTTGCATCAGACTCATTGCTTTTAATGTTTATTTTTATATAGCCTAGGCCTACTGGTTGCCTGACTTTCTATCTTAATGACCAAACCGGCTCCGCGCGTGCATGTTGATTGTCTATCCCTACCAGATGCGTTCGACACCCAGGTTAACCAAGTTCTATTTTAGCGCCTGGCTACGCAGAAGTCTGACGCGCGTGATCAGTTTGGTTGAAATTGTTGAATAACATGTACATTTATTTTGGTCAAATATAACCTATTTGTAAAACCTCTTAAAGTTGATTTTGTAGCATAAAGTGGGCATTTGATATTTGCAAATGTGTTAATGCTGTCAGTTCCACTTTAAGAGCCAGCCATAAATATACTACTTTTTGCTAACTGGCTCATTTCTGGAGGGAAATATTAGCAGGTGTGGTGTGTGCAGACGTCACAATTGGTATTAAATTGCATTCCAAGTGGCATTATAAAGGTCTTAAATTCAACTTCATGGAACCTGCGGATACCCTGTATGTGGGATGCAAGTTGCAACTTCCTCCACAAGAGGGCAGATCATGTTCATGTTTGATGCTGTGATTCAAGTTCGCTTCCCAGATATTATGTGAAAAGCTCAATCAACATGTCAGCTTGCTTAGTCACAGGTCACCTTGCATAGTCACCATATGTTTGGTCACCATGTGTAGGAAATGGCCAATTAACTCCTCCAATCCATAGTCACTACATTAGATCTTCCACTATTGATCTTCTGTTACTGACACAGTTCGTTCCTACACTGAATCCCAGCAGGACTGAGTCTGAGCCATGCTGAAATATTTATGAGGATCTCTGCATTGCCTGCAGTGAATGCTCCCGTGTCAGGCCTCCAATCACCCCCCCCGCCCCCCGTGTCACTGTCAGGCCTAGTGTTCCGGGAGTAGTGGGAGGACCACAGCCATGTCCTTGTTTGATCAGTTCCCCATCAGTTTATTGGTCGCGTACACAGTTTAGCAGATGTTATAAGCGGGTGCAGTGAAATGCTTATGTTACTTGCAGTAAAAATCTCAAACAAGTACACATAATCAGAAACAAGAAATCACAGATGTCAGAACAATCCAGTTAACAACCTAAATAATACTATCTGTAATCCAAATGCAAACGATGCGTGTATATACACCAGGGATTCATATTTTCCTAAAAATTGACCAAGTTTCAATACCGGGAAGAATTTATATTTAGCCCGAGAAATACCGCAAAAATCGGAAGTGCCCATATCAAGTGTTAAAAATCAAAATATGGTCACTATGCCAAAGTTTTCCCAAAATAAGATTGTCGCTATGCCACATTTCCGGTTTGGCTGCGTCACTATATATTTTGAGGACATTACTTTCCCAGACTTCCACAATGCTGTGTTTTTTTCATATGGGGTGCTTGTGCCGTAACGTTGTCTCTGTTTGCCAAATGTGGAATGAAAGCGGTCAAAGCACCCTGTACTAACCTAGTCCTCAAAAACATAGAGCTTTCAAGAGGATCTCATTGTGGTGGAGTCTGGCGTCATTAAGTCAGTTCATTACAATACACTGACTGCTCTATAGACAATGGACAGCCCTTCTCTCAAGGGCTCTTTGTCTGAAACCTATTGATGCTGCTTGTCATCTCTTTGTTTCCGTTGATAGTGATATTGATCGCATGCTTTTTAAATAATACGGTGATACACTGAACAAAAATATATATATATATATCAAATGCAACATGTAAAGTGTTGGTCCCATGTTTTATGGCATGCTGTCTACAGGAATGTCCACCAGAGCTGTTGGCAGATAATTTAATGTTAATTTCTCTACCATAAGCCGCCTCCAATGTTGTTTTAGAGAATTTGGCCTCACAACCACAGACCCTGTGTATGGCGTCGTGTGGGCGAGCGGCTTGCTGATGTCAACGTTGTGAACAGTGCCCCATGGTGGGGTTATGGTATGGGCAGGCATATGCTATGGACAACTAACACCATTGCATTTTATGGATGGCAATTTTTAATTCCGAGATACTTTGACAAGATCCTGAGGCCCACTGTCAAGCCATTCATCCGCTGCCATCACCTCATGTTTCAGCATAACGCATGGCCCCACGTTGCAAGGATCTGTACACAATTACTGAGAGCTGAATGTCCCAGCTCTTCCATGGCCTGCATACTCACTAGACATTGTGCATGTTTGGGATGCTCTGGATTGATGTGTACGACAACGTGTTCCAGTTCCCACCAATATCCAGCAACTTCGTACAGCCATTGAAGAGGAGTGGGACAACGTTCCACAGGCCAAAATCAACAGCCTGATCAACGCTATGCGACGGCGATGTCGCGCTGCATGAGGCAAATGGTGGTCACACTAGATACTGACTGGTTTTCTGATCCACACGCCTACCTTTTTTGAAACAATAAATAAAGATCTGTGACCAACAGACTCATCTGTATTTCCAGTCATGTGAAATCCATAGATTAGGGCCTAATTACTTTATTTCAATTGACAGATTTCCTTATGAACTCTAACTCAGTAAAGTCTTTGAAATTGTTGGATGTTGCATTTATATGATAAATCCAACTGACTTATCTGATTTGCAGCTGTTGAGTACGGGAGTTCTGCATGTTGTCTGAAAGGTCAGGTGGGGAAACTGAGTGGTTCTTGGCTTGCCCCCAGGCAGGGTGTTTAATTGGAGTGTTTCCTGTCTTTGTGGCTGTGAACTCTCACTCTTCCTCCAAACTTCAGTTTCTACGTCATAACTCGCAAAACCTTGTGATTTAGCAATAAATTCATAAGCAGTAGGGTCAATCCATGAAATGGCCAGGCTAAGCAGTTTTAGTTTCTTTCTACTTGATTAGATGAGGTGTTTGGCTGCTTAGAACTATCAAGCATTTCAAATGTTATCACTTCTGTCATGAGATGTCCGTAGAATAGAATGTAGCCCTCTATCACTTGGTGATTAGCCAGACAATTCCCAGGGAATAAATGAGAATCAACCAATGTTAATTGTGTGAATTCTGTATATCTACAGGTGGGAAGCCAACTGGAGTGCTGTGTGGAGAGCCCTCGGCCCCACTGAGGAGATGTGCTGCCCAGTCCTCCTCCAACAATCATGAAGACTCCAACGCCGGGGTGAGATGGCTCAACGCTGTGTTTGTGTGTGCGGGGGACGAATCTGGAAATATCCCATGTTAACATTTCCTCAAAGTTAAACAATGGGCATTCCTTGTTGAGGATTTTCTTTCACTTTGCATTCATGTAGTTGGCCTACTCCTTTCTGTTGTGTTTTCTAATAACTTATGTCCTTTTCCATAATCTCCTCTTAGAATGGAGACAATGACATGGGGAATGCTGGTGAGGACAATTTTGATTAATTTCTTGCTAACTTCCACTGTTAAACAAGTTGTCCAGATTTAAGACTACATATTCATGTCTGTAAACTTCTAAGAAGGTTAATTTTACTCACAATAATGCTAGTTAAATCATAGCTAAGACATAGGAAAAAACATGATTTTAGTATGGTTTGTGGTGTTGAAATGTTGAACACTTATAGTGTTTGTGTATATTGTGGTATTTGTTATTACCAGATGTTTAAAAGCTTCAAGTGGCAGTATTACCACATGTTTGAAAAATGTATGCACTCACTTAACTATAAGTCGCTCTGGATAAGAGCGTCTTCTAAATGACTAAAATGTAAATGTAATGTTTAAATGCTTAAGAGTCTCAAGCATGTTATCCTGTCTCCTTTTCCATGTTTAGATAACGCTGTGGAGGTAGAGGCCGTTCTTGCTCCAGAGCAGAGGGAGGAGGCGCCCCAACCGTCAGCAGGGGCCTCCCAGCCCGCCGCAGGGATGACGTCAGGCCGCAGGAACCCCCCAGGGGGCAAGTCCAGCCTCATCCTGGGTTGAGGTCCCTCTCCCTCTTTCTCCAAACTCCTTTTCTCTTTTTAAAAAGAAGAATCCCGTTCATCTGTGAGTCCAGGAATTCCGTCCCGTCCTCTCCCTCTTCCTCCCTCCCTGAGTCCATTGTTTTGATACCCCCTCTTTTTTAATTTTTGTAAGAGTTTTTTGACAGAAGCACTTTATGTACCTGATCCAAGCCCCTGGCATCTGTAGTGCTGTAGTCACAGGCCTGCTGGTCAAAGGGCATGAGGTTTAAGTTGTCCCTCACTCCATCCGGTGTCAATGGCAAAAGCTCTGATGCGCGATCGATAAGGTTGAGAGAAAAAAAAGGGAAAAAAATGGATGCATATGAAGTTGTTGCTTTTGCACTGTTCATTGTTTGGCAAAAACTGCATGCACACCTGGTTTGTTCCAAGTCCGACTCAACCAAAACATTTTGGTGAAGCCTTTGTTAAAAAAAAGGAAAAGTTTTACTGTGAAAGTTATTTTATTTTTAAGGTTATGCTGGACTAAATTGTGAGTCATATTAATTAATTGTTGGGATACATGATTTAGTGTTGCATGAAGTTTGAACTTGAACATTTCTATGGAAACTAAAATCCACACGGGGGAGCCAAGCTATCAAATCAAACACTGGCGTCGTTATTTCTGAAGACTAAATTCAGAGAATATGTTCAGAGAATGGGCATTCTAATGTCATGAAATGGAGAATCAGTTTTCAGTTTTGTATTGTATCTGTTGTCCTTACATGTCAAAGTTATAACTTCAGTGCCAGTTTTGAGTGATTTTTATGATTTTCTTATTTTAATGGGAAACTTTCTCAACAGCTAAATTATGCCTGTTTGTGTATGGTACTCCATCTGATAGAATGACAAGTGACCTTATGACAACTCTGCCTGGTTCTCGTTTTGCCTATTATAATTTTTTATTCTCGATGTTGGACAAAATTTGGTACGTTAAGCAGTGTCCAGAGTTCTTGTTCAAACTTCTGTCATTGTCTCTGTTACAGGTCTGATGCCTATCTTACTGTCTGCCTTGTACAGGAAAACCTGTGGTTCAATGTATGTATTTACATACACAGGTCAATTTAGTTCAAATGTCATTTGAATGAAATTGCACACATGGCTTTAGTGAATTCATGTTGAAGTGCTGTTCTGAAGATGTTGAAGGGTCAAGATGGGCTACATGACCGTTACTTGTTCATCCGAATTCATGCAGGTTTGTTTATCACTGTAAAAGTCGCAATGAATATTGGCACAAATTAAATGTCACTTTTGACCATACAGGGCTACGTCTTTATTTCTGATGACTATGGAGCAGTTGGCTGTGTAGTTATTCAATAACCTAAATACATTTATGAATTGGGTGGTTCTAGCCCACGGGTATGACAAAACAGTTATTTTTATTACGCTAATTACGTTGGTAAGCAGTTTATACAGTAATATCAATAATGCACCTCAGGGGTTTGTGGTATATGGCCAATATACCACGGCTAAGGGCTGTATCCAGGCACTCCACGGTGCGTCGTTCTTAAGAACAGCCCTTAGCCGTGGTATATTGGCCATATACCACACCCCCTATGGCCTTATTGCTTAATTACATTGACTATTTAATACTACTGTATATATATTGACTGCAAAATGCCCTGGCTGTGGCTGAATATTCTGTAGTGCAAACGTGTGCCAAGTGAAAGTGGTGGCATTTCGTTGCAACATTCCTTTTCAATCATGGTCGGACTGCTTCAACATTTTTGAATAGCCTACCGCCAGTTGTTCCATCCCGGCCTCCTCTTCCTCCCTCCCCTACTCCATGGTTGTGATCCCCCCCCTTTTTTTGTTGTTGACAGAGGCACTTTGTGTCTGATCAAGCCCCTGGCATCTAGTGGTGTAGTCACAGGCCTGCTGGCCAAAGGGCATGTGTGGGTGGGGTACCTGAAATGTCTTCTGGTGAAAATTGATTAAGTGAACCTGCACCTGGTTTACATTTATGCAAACCTAGAGTGGGTTAAAAACTAACATTTTAATTCTTAATCTTGGAGGGTATTGCTTTGTAGCATCTCTAAGAGAAGCTTCCAGTTCAAATATTATTTTATGGTATAAAAATCCTCATGCTTGGTCTCCATGGTGAGTGTCTGTTTTGGGTGGATTTTTCCTTTTAAAGGTGGGTTCACTCACTGCAGGAAGAGATAGTGGAGCCAGCAGGAGCACATCTCTAAAATGAATTCAAAGCATTCTGTGTCAGCATAGATGAGCGAGCTCCAGTCAGTCAGTGTGTCCGCTAACCAGACCACCATAATGAGGTTGCCCTCAATGGAAATTACTAGTTTCATCAGACTAGATGGATTTGCCTGGCTACCCAAACTCCTTTCTTCGGCCAAACGCTACACCACGTCCATGGATGTTAGTTTCTTCTCCGCAATGAGTCTGGAGCTGAGTACCTCCCCAACGATTTCTAAAATGCAACACATTCTAACCGTTCTGATTGGTCCCAGAAACCGATGGGTTGGGCCAGAGCCAGAACAAACGTGGATAAAGCGGCATTTTGAAAATTCGTCATTGGCTTTGATAATCTGATTGGTTAGAGATGATCCAATCGCTGATGACTTTGTTTTGTACAATAACCCTTATTTTGAAGTCACCACAAACAAATTAAACGATGGCAGTCTCAGAATAGGGGGTGGAAATGGGGGACTGGTAGAGTGATCGCATCCCTCCAGGAGGCAAGAAAGATTATGATGCGAAAAAGTGGAATATATTCAAATGGAGTCGTTTAATTTGATTTCGGAGGAGGAATGGAGGGAAAAAGAGTGGATGAAGAGAATGAGGGAGGCAGAGGTTGTCTGAATCTGTTGAAGATGGTGGAAAAGAGGGAGGAGGTATCGAAGAAGATTGGTGTCAAGTGCAAACAGTGAGCCGTACGCCAGACCGAGTTCTGGAGGTGAGGGTGAGTTAATTGAGGTGGAAGGTGTGGTGAAGAGCTTGGAACCCGAGCCTGGTATCGATGGACATGATAAAGAAGAATCTGGTCCAGTAGAAGTGACATTTTGGGATAAAGTGGATCCTTGCCTTTTGGTGGATCCATTTGTTGTTTCAGGGTGGGGGGGAAAGGAGTTTTGAGCAGTTGAATCAGTGAAGGTAACCTGTAGTGGACTTGTGATATTTGTTTGTGTTTCTTCTCAACAGAGGGAGCGGGTGCTCCATGTCATACAACTTGGGTGAAGATCTGTATCTTGCTTAGGAATAGGGCACCATTGAAGGGAGTGATGTTTGGGGTAGCATGAATGTGGAGGTGGAGCAAATGACGTTTTTTGTGACCCCCGCTGTTTGGTGCGACGCAGACACGGTGGTGAACGTGGTGAAGCAGAGGAGTTGCTGTCAGTCCTTTTGAGTTTTGAGTCAGAGTCTTTACCCGACAAAGTCATGTTAGGATATATCCGTTATCCTGTTAGAGCTTTTGTGCCGAATCCACTGCAGTGTTTCAGGTGCAACGGTGTGTAGGAGCAGTGTGTAGGAGGGGGATTCCAAGATGTGGGAAGTGTGCAGGAGGGCCTGGGACAGAGGATTGTGTTGTTTTGGTGGATAAAGTTGTGTGTGTCAACTGTAGGGGTGCCAGAGTCCAAGTGGTGCAGAAGGTGGTGTATGCTGAGGCAGTGAATAAAGTAGAGGAGGATGGGTCAAGGGTGAGGGATCCTGAGAGGATCCCTGTGAGTAGTAGATCTGTGTCAGCACAGAGGGATAGGCCAACAAGTGATATATGCTTCAAGGTTGGCTTCTTAGCGTTCATAGCAATGGTTATGAACTGTACCGCAGAAATGGAACTTAAATCACAGAACATAGATGTGGTGGTGGCAGCTGCAGAGAAATATTTGGGAATACGAGATTTTACTTCAGAAGCGTTACAGGGTGTGTTCAGTGGTGGTGTCGTGTCCTCTCAGGCCGTTGGCATGGTGCAGGAGCAGATAGGGTCAAAGTAGCGGAATGGGGTAGTGGGTTTATGAGTGTAGGGTTAGTTGGAAGGGTGTTATTTTTTATTTGTTTTACATTTAAAAGTTTCCTCTTTCCCCATTTTGTATTACAAAGTATAATGGATTTACAATGCAACATATTAGATGCCAACTGCCGTTAAACCCCAAAGAAGAAGAAGATGGCAGTCTCAGACTGAAGAATGTAGCGAACCTAAAGCAGCGGAAGAATTCAGTTTGAGTCGTCAGGCAATAGATTGATTGGTTTTCAGGTTGGTCAATGGACATGATACCCTTTGTCCTGTGCAAAATTTCAGGTCAAAAAGAGTATGACATTATTGCTGCTCATAGCATTGAATGCAAAGGAAGCCAGCGAGCATTTGGTCTCCCTTGATAAAAATAAATAAATAGCCAATCAATCAGCGTTGAGCTAAACTGGGTGAGCTCAACTGTGAATAGTCCTGGAGCACCAAAAAAAGTGTTAAGCGAAGCCATTTTGGATTTGCCTTCACATCAAAGGCATAACGTCATTTACAGAAAAAACTTGAATTATTGTGTCGTTTTCCTCTGGGGCTAGCAAGCAAAAAAATCTTCCCTTTCCTAAATTAGCCATGGATGGATTTGGAAGGGATTTGGACTTGTGGTTTTACTTAATTCTCCGTACTGGCTAATGATTATAACGCCGATTCTGATCCAACCATAAATTCATACATTGTGCCCCTGGCCTGAGAGGATGGAAGTTCAATATGTAGTAGGCTAACGTTAATTAGCTAGCTGGCCCGGCGCATCGTTGCCAATGAAAAGAAGTTAGGCTAGCGAGCAAGCATTTTAGCCAGGTAGCCTAGGACAACAAAAACTAAAAGTGTGTACTGTATGACAGTCATGAGTTTGACACACCTGCTCTACAAATAGGGTGAGTCAACATATGTTTTTTCTACTTGCACGTATTTACACACATACACATACACACCACACACACCACACACACATTATATTGAAATGTTGAAGTTGAAATGGTGCTGGAATAGTGGAGGCAGCCCCTGTTTTCATTTCGACTTGCGGTAACTCTCTGTGGTTCTAAATCAATGGTAGTTTAGTAGTCCGAAAATGTAGGAAACATTAACTTGCTTGACCATGCTGTGGGTTAGGGGTGTCAAACTCATTCCATGGAGGGCCTAGTGTCTGCAGGTTTTTGGTTTTTCTTTTCAATTAAGACATAGACAACCAGGTGAGGGGAGTTCCTTACTAATTAGTGACCTTAATTCATCAATCAAGTACAAGGGAGGAGCGAAAACCTGCAGACACTCGGCCCTCCTAACTGTTTGTTACATGCAAAATGCATTGTGGACTTCACCGGACAGATCTTGCTCTCCGGTTTTGTGATGAAACAAAGGTGTGGTTGAATTTATTCTGCCACTGTGTCTCCTTATTGTCTCGGCCTTATGCCTATATATCACGGTGGCAAGGCATATGAACTAAGAGGTTATAGAGCAAACAAAGGTTGTTATATGCCATTTTCTTCCTGGCTTGTCTTCCCCGGTGATTTTACCCACACACCGCTACTGAGGCCTTGTGTGCCAGGTGAAGTGGGAGGACCATAGACCACAGCCACATCCTTGTGGGAGCAGAGCTGTTCTCCCATCCCTATGATTAGCTGCGGACGACTGCATTGTCAATGAGTCCCCCACTTGTACATGTTTAAAGACTTCTAATTGCTCCAGCAAGTTGGGCTGTTTTGATGAGCTAGTTGTGTGGGGGATAATAAGCTAGCAGAACTACCGGGTGCAATGCCACAACTGATGTCCTCAAAATATCATTTGTTTGGAAAGTGACTCCCCCAGACTTCCACAATGCTGTGTTTTTCATTTGGGGTGCTTGTGCATTTGCGTTGTCTCAGTGTGCCAGATGTGGAATGAAAGCAAGCAAAGCACCCTGTACTAACCCAATCAGTGCTTTGAGTCTTCAAAAACATAGAGCTTTCAGGAGGATCTCATTGTGGTGGAGTCTATAGTTATTATGTCAGTTTATTACATTACACTGACTGCTCTATGGACATCAATGGACAGCCCTTCTCTCAAGGGCTCTTTGTCTGAAACCTATTGAAGCTGCTTGTCTCTTTGTTTCCATTGATAGTGATATTGATCGCATATGCTTTGTCGTAAATAATACGATCAGCGTAAATAATACGATGATATATGATGCGATAAATCCAACTGACTTGAATAGGGGAGTTCTGCATGTTATCTGAAAGGTCAGGTGGGGAAACGGAGGGGTTTTTGGCTTGCCCCCAGGCAGGATGTTGAATTGGAGTGTTCCCTGTCGTTGTGGCTGTGAACTCTCACTCTTCCTCCAAACTTTAGTTTCTCCCAACCCCTTGTGATTAAGCAATAAAAAATTAATGAGGGTCAATCTGTGAAAGGGCAAAGCTAAGTAGTTTTAGTTTCATTCTACTTCATTAGATGTGGTGTTCGGCTGCTTGTAACGCTATCAAGCATCTAAAACTTTATCATTTCTGACATTAGACAGGTCCGTAGATTAGAATGTAGCCCTCTATCACTTGGTGATTAGCCAGACAATTCACGGGGAATAAATGAGAATCAAACAATGTTAATTGTGTCAATTCTGTGTATCTAAAGGTGGGAAGCCCACTGGAGTGCTGTGTGGAGAGCCCTCGGCCCCACTGAGGAGATGTGCTGCCAAGTCCTCCTCCAACAACATTGAAGACTCCAACGCCGGGGTGAGATGACGGCTTAACACTGTGTGTTTGTGTTTGTGTGTGTGGAGGTGATAAATCTAGAATTTCCCATGTTGACATTTCCTCAAAGTTAAACAATAGCCATTCCTTGTAGAGGATTTTCTCTTTCACTTTGCTTTCATGTAGTTGGCCTACTCCTTTCTGTTGTGTTTTCTAATAATTTACTATTTTCACCTTAATCTCCTCTTAGAATGGAGACAATGACATGGGGAATGGTGTGGACAGGTTGTGTTTTTCTTGCCAACTTCCACTGTTGAGGAGTATTTTTCTCCGCTCTGCTGACTAGTATTTTTCTCCTCTCATACAGGAGTAATAAAGGCCTACTGCAGTAATTTTCTATAAAAAAACATATATTTATTTATCAGGGAGTGCTGCAGCACCCTCAGCACCCCTGTTTCCCACGGCTATGTTGAAATGTTAAATATTTATAATGTTTGTGCATATGGGCTTGTTTCTGTGTATGTTATTACCACATGTTGAAATGCTTAAGTCTTAAGCATGTTATCCTGTCTCCTTTCCCATATTTAGATAACGCTGTGGAGGCAGAGCCATTCCCGCTCCAGAGCAGAGGGACAAGACGCACCAGCCGTCAGGAGGGGCCTCCCAGCTCGCCCACACGGATGCCGTCTGGCCACAGGAACACCCCAGAGGGCAAGTCGGACCTCATCCTGGGTTGAGGTCCCTCTCCTTCCTTCCCTATCTCTCTTTTTCTCCAAACTCCACTATTCCTATTATCAAAGAAAAAAGAAGGATCCCCACCCGTTCATCTGTGAGTCCAGGAATTCTGTCCTCCTCTTCCTCCCTCCCTAAGTCTATTGTTTTGATATCCCCTCTTTTTAAATTTTTGTACGAGTTTTTTGACAGAAGCACTTTATGTACCTGATCCAAGCCCCTGGCATCTGTAGTGCTGTAGTCACAGGCCTGCTGGTCAAAGGGCATGAGGTTTAAATTGTCTCTCACTCCATCCCTGTGTCAATGGCAAAAGCTCCGATGCGAGATCGATAAGGTTTAGAAAAATACAAATAAAAAATGGATACAATGAAGTTGTTGCTTTTGCACTGTGTTCATTGTTTGGCAAAGACTGCATGCACGCCTGGTTTGTTCTGAGTCCGACTCAACCAAAACATTTTGGTGAAGCCTTTGTAAAAAATAATAAAAACACTGGCGTCATTATTTCTGAAGACTAAATTCAGAGAATATGTTCAGAGAATGGGCATTCTAATGTCATGAAATGGAGAATCAGATTTCAGTTTTTGTATTTTATCTGTTGTCCTTACATGTCAATGTTATAACTTTAATGCCAGTTATGAGTGCCCAGGTGTTTTTAAAAGGGAAACTTTCTCAACAGCTAAAGTATTCCTGTTTGTGTATGGGACTCCATCTGATAGAATGACAAGTGACCTTATGACAGCTCTGCCTAGTTCTCGTTTTGCATAATCTTTTAATTCTCGATGTTGGACCAACAATTTGGTACGTTAAGCAAAGTATCCAGAGTTCTTGTTCAAACTTCTGTCGTTGTCTCTCTTACAAGTCTGATGCTTATCTTACTGTCTGCCTTGTACAGGAAAACCTGTGGTTCAATGTATGTATTTACATACACAGGTCAATTTAGTTCAAATGTCATTTGAATGAAATTGCACACATGGCTTTAGTGAATTCACATGTTGAAGTGCTGTTCTGAAGATGTTGAAGGGTCAAGATGGGCTACATGACCACGTAACTTGTTCATCTGAATTCATGCAGGTTTATCACTGTGAAAGTCTCAAGGAATATTAGCACAAAGGAAAATATACATGGCTATGTCTTTATTTCTGATGGGAATATTTTTCTGTGTAGTTATTCAATGACCTAAATACATTTAGTTTCAGTTTCAGTTTGACTATTTAATAATAATACTATATACATGAACTGAAAAATACCCTGGCTGTGGCCAAGTGAAAGTCGTGTTGTAACATTCCTTTCTAATTACTGTCAGACTGTGCATCAAAGTTTTGAATAGCACCCTTTCATCTGTGAGT
This sequence comes from Coregonus clupeaformis, assembly GCF_020615455.1. Taxonomy (NCBI): domain Eukaryota; kingdom Metazoa; phylum Chordata; class Actinopteri; order Salmoniformes; family Salmonidae; genus Coregonus; species Coregonus clupeaformis. The sequence continues at coordinate 29,630 of NW_025534430.1, forward strand.
CCAGGAATTACGTCCCGTCCTCCTCTTCCTCTCTCCCTGAAATTTGGTACATTAAGCAAAGTATCCAGAGTTCTTGTTCAAGCTCCTGTCATGGTTTCTCTTACAGGTCTGATGCCTATTTTACTGTCTTGTTTGTCCATGAAAACCTGTGGTTTAATGTACACAGTGTACAAAACATTAAGAACACCTGCTCTTTCCATAACAGACAGACCAGGTGAATCCAGGTGAAAGCTATGATCCCTTATTGTCACTTGTTAAATCCACTTCAATCATTGTAGATGAAGGGGAGGAGACAGGTTAAAGAAGGAGTTTTAAGTTGAGACATTTGAGACATGGATTGTGTATGTGTGCCATTCAGAGGGTGAACGGACAAGACAAAATATTTAAGTGCCTTTGAACAGGAGCGTTTTGTATCAAAAATCACAGATAATTATCCGACATGCGCAAAATGATTCGGTGAGAGGAAGGCAATGTGGGCGTCTTGTCATTTTCAGTTTATTGTCCCAGCTCTACCACAGCCACATCCTTGTGGGATCAGCGGAGCAGACCTGTCCTCCAATCCCCATGCTCTGGTGCAGACGACTGCACTGTCAGTGGGTCCCCTGCTCGTGAATGATAGATTGAAGACTTCTAATTGCTCCAGCTAGTCGTGCAGGGAATAATGAGTTACCAGAACTATTTGTCACGGATGTGACACTCCCAGACTTCTACAATGCTGTGTTTTTCATTTGGGGTGCTTGTGCCTTTGCATTGTCTCTCTGTGTGACAAATGTGGAATGAAAGTCAGTGCTTTGAGTCCTCAAAAACATAGAGCTTTCAAGAGGATCTTATTGTGGTGGTCTGGAGTCATTAAGTCACAGACACACAAATATTATACTAACCTCTTACCATTACAATAACAGGGGAGGTTAGCATTTTTTTGCGGGTGGCGTATGATATTTGTGTGTCTAACTTTCTCACTCATCATTATTCACGATTTATTCAGGACTATCCATAATCATGGTACCATCCACATTAATATAGAATTGTTTAGAAACATATTCTAAAATAACAATACATTATTTACTATTCATTTCTATTGGGCACAAAATAATCTGAAACACAACCAAAACAAACAGCAAATGCATCCAACAAGTTTGTAGAGTCACAAGCTTGACGTAATCATTCCTTACTAGGAATATGGGACCAAATACTACTTTCAGAGCTCAATGTATTTTGAACTGGAATAAATCCTGAATTTATTAAGAATGGCCACACAATTCAAGTCAAAATAGAAGATTGTAAGAAGTACTGTAGCCTAACATTACTATATCCAACTGAACTCCATTTGTTGCCACTATCATGCAAGTTTTCAAACTTTTTGACCCGCTACCCCCAAAAAAGGAGTGGTACAAAACTTCCGACCCGCACCCACATGCACATGTGCACACGAACATGCGCGCAAATGTAGCATTACAGCCATAAATGTTGATGCATTTTCAAAACACAAGACAGGCTACAGAAATAAACTGTGTTTTACAACTACATTTGGAGCAGAAATTGATTCATGTTAGCATTCAATGTCAACTAGGGATATATCATGTCACTTCTCTGGAGTCCAGAGCAGGCAAAATCATACAACCAACTTTTAGCGGAAGTTGCAGGATCTGATGGAAAGCATGTTCTGTCTGAACCGCACCATCACTTTGGAGGGCAGCCTGCCTACATCTGTCTTATGTAACCATACCAAGCGTAGCATATCATACAAATTTGAGTGTCCCGATTTACATTTCCTATGGTATGTCTAGTGTATGAGTCCAGGCTGGCCAGCCCAACCTGGTCTCAGAGCATTTAGTTTGATTATGTATGTACATTTGAGAACCTTCATTTAGCATGACATGTTACGTTTCGTATGGTATTAATTTGTGGATGTCCATCGCCCATTTCGTATGATATGTTACGAATTACAATTCTTATTATATGTTACAAAATGCAAAATATGTTACGAATTTGCAAAAACGTGTAATAAGTAACGAATTTGCAAAACGTACAATATGTTACGAAGTTGCAAAACGTATGATATGTTACAAATTCTAGCTAGGTTGTTAGGTGGCTAACGTTAGGGTTAGGGGAAGGGTTAGCTAACATGCTAAGTAGTTGCAAAGTAGCTAAAAAGTAGTAAGTACAGTGGGGAAAAAAAGTATTTAGTCAGCCACCAATTGTGCAAGTTCTCCCACTTAAAAAGATGAGAGAGGCCTGTAATTTTCATCATAGGTACACGTCAACTATGACAGACAAATTGAGATTTTTTTTCTCCAGGAAATTACATTGCAGGATTTTTTATGAATTTATTTTCAAATTATGGTGGAAAATAAGTATTTGGTCACCTACAAACAAGCAAGATTTCTGGCTCTCACAGACCTGTAACTTCTTCTTTAAGAGGCTCCTCTGTCCTCCACTCGTTACCTGTATTAATGGCACCTGTTTGAACTTGTTATCAGTATAAAAGACACCTGTCCACAACCTCAAACAGTCACACTCCAAACTCCACTATGGCCAAGACCAAAGAGCTGTCAAAGGACACCAGAAACACAATTGTAGACCTGCACCAGGCTGGGAAGACTGAATCTGCAATAGGTAAGCAGCTTGGTTTGAAGAAATCAACTGTGGGAGCAATTATTAGGAAATGGAAGACATACAAGACCACTGATAATCTCCCTCGATCTGGGGCTCCACGCAAGATCTCACCCCGTGGGGTCAAAATGATCACAAGAACGGTGAGCAAAAATCCCAGAACCACACGGGGGGACCTAGTGAATGACCTGCAGAGAGCTGGGACCAAAGTAACAAAGCCTACCATCAGTAACACACTACGCCGCTCAGGGACTCAAATCCTGCAGTGCCAGACTTGTCCCCCTGCTTAAGCCAGTACATGTCCAGGCCCGTCTGAAGTTTGCTAGAGTGCATTTGGATGATCCAGAAGAGGATTGGGAGAATGTCATATGGTCAGATGAAACCAAAATATAACTTTTTGGTAAAAACTCAACTCAGTCGTGTTTGGAGGACAAAGAATGCTGGGTTGCATCCAAAGAACACCATACCTACTGTGAAGCATTGGGGTGGAAACATCATGCTTTGGGGCTGTTTTTCTGCAAAGGGACCAGGACGACTGATCCGTGTAAAGGAAAGAATGAATGGGGCCATGTATCGTGAGATTTTGAGTGAAAACCTCCTTCCATCAGCAAGGGCATTGAAGATGAAACGTGGCTGGGTCTTTCAGCATGATAATGATCCCAAACACACCGCCCGGGCAACGAAGGAGTGGCTTCGTAAGAAGCATTTCAAGGTCCTGGAGTGGCCTAACCAGTCTCCAGATCTCAACCCCATAGAACATCTTTGGAGGGAGTTGAAAGTCTGTGTTGCCCAGCGACAGCCCCAAAACATCACTGCTCTAGAGGAGATCTGCATGGAGGAATGGGCCAAAATACCAGCAACAGTGTGTGAAAACCTTGTGAAGACTTACAGAAAACGTTTGACCTGTGTCATTGCCAACAAAGGGTATATAACAAAGTATTGAGAAACTTTTGTTATTGACCAAATACTTATTTTCCACCATAATCTGCAAATAAATTCATTAAAAATCCTACAATGTGATTTTCTGGAGAAAAAAATTCTCACTTTGTCTGTCATAGTTGACGTGTACCTATGATGAAAATTACTTGCCTCTCTCATCTTTTTAAGTGGGAGAACTTGCACAATTGGTGGCTGACTAAATACTTTTTTTCAAATCAGATTGATTATTTTTACAAATCTAATCCAGCAGACCTGGATTCAGTCAACCAGAGTTCACTGTCAATTCTACTAAATAGAAGTTCTAATTACCATCTGTGTGTGTATACACATTTATTTTCTCAAATATCAAATCCAGAGGAAAAGGTTAGCTATGCTAGGTCAAAGTCAGTATCAGGGCATTTCTCTTGTTCCAACTTCATTTTCTGCAGAGTAAAGTTTCTGATTATTTTGATATCTTAAAATAAACACACATACTAAAGCGCTGTTCTAATCTAAATATAATCTTAATTTACTTCCCATTGCTAAAACTAATTTGTTTTGGCATCAGATGGATCATTTTTATTTGGAAATTCCCAGCCAGGCATGTACATTTTTTAAATTTTTTTATTAAAAGGCAGGTCAGAAAATACAGTCAAAATGGCTGCCGGAGGTGAGAAACACAACTGCAGAGGCAGAATGTTCTGGTAAGAAGATATTATGACTGCACTGAATCATGATAAGAGGGAGCATTAGAGACAGATTGGAGACTATCAGCTCTGATTTGTCAACTAGCGCAGGTAGTTACAACTCCACTATCATTATTTCATTATTAACCTTGTAATGTCTTAGAGTCTCATCAGATGACAAGCATACTAGGTTAAGCAAACATTGAAGATCTTCTGGATTCATGTTGAAACATGCATGGATTGTTTCTTACCCAAACCAAGTTTTCAAGTTTCAAGGAAGATGCTCAGTCAGATTGGCCTGATCTAGGGCAGTGTTAGGATTCTTTGATCTACTCCACTCTTGTGATGTTGTTCTCTCATTATAAGGCTGACTTTCATTGTGCTCACACGTGATAAAGACGTCGTAAAAAGGCCTATGCTAATAAAAGTAGACTAGACTAGATTGAGGCTGAATTGTTTACAATTATCAGGGTCAGGATGAGGTAATAAGGGAGACTGGCAGGTTTTGGACTTGGCCCTGCTTTCACAAAGGATGACATCAAAAACATCATTCATACACACTGTGTATACCAACCACGATGGCAGAACGTACCTGCTGAACGTACAAACGGGATCTCAAATGATGCCTTCCCTTCCTGGACTCCATTGGTGTTGTGCACTGTGCATGAGTATTTTGTGGAACCACTGTATGTAGCATTCAGAACTGTTAGTTTACTGGAGAGGCTAAACAGTTTGTCGTCGGTCTCTTTGGCCACCAGTTCAGCACTCTCTGTGCAGTTTGTGCCAAACTCGTCAAACCACCAGATCAACCCTTTCTGGTGCCCGCCTGTAGAGTTGCAGTAAATGGTCACATTCGTGTTCTCTTGGATGTTGGTGTCAGGGAAGGAGCTCATGGTTGGAGTTTTGTACTTAGCTGGAAGAGAGAGAGAGGAAGGGGAAATTATATTATACATGTGGGTGCTATTTGGTACATCAGTAGTTATACAACGTCAGTGGGTAAACATTGTCTAGACGGACTTTGCACCTTTTCAACGTCAATCCAACGATTATAACTTGGAATGAGATTACAGTAGGAGTGATTTTAATAAACTGGAATGACCTTTCTTTTATCACTCAGATGTTCTAATTGAGTCTGTGTACATTATTTGTAAACACTGATTGCATGCCATGGGCAGAATGGCATTATGGAGGCTATTTGTGGACGTTGTACTACTGTGTACCATTTGAGCACTGTCATTCTGAAACAGAAAGTAAACAATGCTCCTGCTGTGCTGTCCAATCACACACTTACAAATAGATCTGAACTCCCCCTGAGAATATTCCAGAATAAACATCCTTATCAACTTTATATCATAACTGTATGAAATTGGGTGTGTGTGACAACAATGGATGTTCAATAGAACTTCATTCCAACGCATTTCGGCATGTGGGCATCAAATCAAATCAAATTTTATTTGTCACATACATGTGTTTAGCAGATGTTATTGCGGGTGTAGCGAAATGCTTGTGCTTCTAGCTCCGACAGTGCAGTAATATCTAACAAGTAATATCTAACAATTTCACAATATATACCCAATACACACAATCTAAGTAAGGAATGGAATTAAGAATATATACATATATGGACGAGCAATGACTAAGATACAGTCTAATATTATAGAATACAGTATATACATATGAGTTGAGTAATGCAAGATATGTAAACATTATTAAAGTGACTAGTGTTCCATTTCTTAAAGTGGCCAGTGATTTCTAGTCTATGTCGATAGGCAGCAGCCTCTAATGTGCTAGTGATGGCTATTTAACAGTCTGATGGCCTTGAGATAGAAGCTGTTTTTCAGTCTCTCGGTCCCAGCTTTGATGCACCTGTACTGACCTCGCCTTCTGGATGATAGCGGGGTGAACAGGCAGTGGCTCGGGTGGTTGATGTCCTTGATGATCTTTTTGGCCTTCCTGTGACATCGGGTGCTGTAGGTGTCCTGGAGGGCGGATAGTGTGCCCCCGGTGATGCATAAGGCAGACCGCACCACCCTCTGGAGAGCCCTGCGGTTGCGGGCGGTGGTTGCCGTACCAGACGGTGATACAGCCCACCAGGTTGCTCTCAATTGTGCATCTGTAAAAGTTTCTGAGGGTTTTTTGTGCCAAGCCACATTTCTTCAGCCTCCTGAGGTTGAAGAGGCTCTGTTGCGCCTTCTTCACCACACTGTCTGTGTGGGTGGACCATTTCAGTTTGTCAGTGATGTGTACGCCAAGGAACTTGAAGCTTTCCACCTTCTCCACTACGGTCCCGTCGATGTGGATAGGGGGGTGCACCCTCTGATGTTTCCTGAAGTCCACGATCATCTCCTTTGTTTTGTTGACATTGAGTGAGAGGTTATTTTCCTGGCACAACACTCCCAGAGCCCTCACCTCCTCCCTGTAGGCTGTCTCGTCATTGTTGGTAATCAAGCCTTCTACTGTTGTGTCGTCTGCAAACTTGATGATTGAGTTGGAGGCGTGCTTGGCCACGTAGTCATGGGTGAACAGGGAGTACAGGAGTGGGCTGAGCATGCACCCTTGTGGGGCCCCAGTGTTGAGGATCAGCGAAGTGGAGGTGTTGTTTCCTACCTTCACCACCTGGGGGCGGCCCGTCAGGAAGGCCAGGACTCAGTTGCACAGGGTGGGGTTCAGACCCAGGGCCTCGAGCTTAATGATGAGCTTGGAGGGTACTATGGTGTTGAATGCTGAGCTATAGTCATTGAACAGCATTCTTAAATAGGTATTCCTCTTGTCCAGATGGGATAGTGTGTAGTGTGATGGCGATTGCATCGTCTGTGGATCTATTGGGGCGGTAAGAAAATTGAAGTGGGTCTAGGGTGACAGGTAAGGTAGAGGTGATACAATCCTTGACTAGTCTCTCAAAGCACTTCATGATGACAGAGGTGAGTGCTACGGGGCGATAGTCATTTAGTTCAGTTACCTTTGCTTTCTTGGGTACAGGAACAATGGTGGCCATCTTGAAGCATGTGGGGACAGCAGACTGGGATAGGGAGAGATTGAATATGTCCATAAACACACCAGCCAGCTGGTCTGCGCATACTCTGAGGACGCAGCTAGGGATGCTGTCTGGGCCAGCAACCTTGCGAGGGTTAACAAGCTTAAATGTCTTACTCACATCAGCCACAGAGAAGGAGAGCCCACAGTCCTTGGTAGTGGGCCGCATTGGTGGCACTGTGTTATCCTCAAAGCGGGCAAAGAAGGTGTTTAGCTTGTCCGGAAGCAAGACGTCGGTGTCGGCGACGTGGCTGGTTTTCCTTTTGTAGTCCGTGATTGTCTGTAGACCCTGCCACATACGCCTCGTGTCTGAGCCGTTGAATTGCGACTCCACTTTGTCTCTATACTGACGTTTTGCCTGTTTGATTGCCTTGCGGAGTAATGGTTGAGGGTTTTAGCTGCGCGAGTACAATAGTCGATATGTTGATAGAACTTCGGCAGCCTAGTCCTCAAATCAGTCATAACACCTGATGAAGGCTTTGATCCGAAACACATGAAAATAAATAAGTTGTTGTATTGTATTGTATTCTTCTATTGCCCTCCAAGAGTGGCTGAATATCTCACATGTTCAGTTTGCTTCTTTCATGAACCTGTGTTGAAAGGTGTTTATCTTTTTGTAATCACACTTGGTTGAACTGTAGACAGTACAGGACTCACCTGTGACACTGAGGCTGGTTGTAGCTGTGGCATCACCACTGTCTGTTTCCACCATGCATTCATACTCCCCCTTGTCGGCCATCTTGGTATTTGTTAACAACAAGGACACATTCATATTCTTCTTGTTCCCAGATGGCACAGCACATTTAAATCCAAGGGTTGAGTTATTTTCTTCTTTATGGTATTCCAACAAAGATGCATCACCTCCCACTCTCTTCCAGGTCACTGTCAAGATGGTCACGTTCTGAACAGTTTTGACATTACACTCCAGCAGTGACTGCTGATCATGAACCCCATGGTATTCTTCTTTACACTCCAGTTAGACAAAAGCTGTAAGTAAAATATCATTACAGAGAAAAATTGACATTAATACAAAAGAGAATTACTGTTAAAGTAGTCAGCTTTATCATAATGTGACCAATCTTATTGAACTTTTAGTAAAAAATAATATACAGTTCTCCCAAACCATAAAGTTAACAATCAGCTGAAAACAATATATCTATTTTTGTGTTTTTGAATATAACATTTTATAACCATTATTATGGCATTTATGGCACAACTTACTCTCAGAGGAATTTCCAGCTCTGATACATGCAAAATAGATTGCAAGAAACAGCAAGCTGGTAGCTGAAGTCATCTTTGGTTCCTGAGAAAGAAGAGAGAAATGTACAATGACAACACTTGTCACAGCAGTATGAGGTAAGTCTATAGACTGCATGAGGTAGGTCTTTAGACTGCCTGTCACTCAATGGCTCTGGACTGTCATTTGAAAATAAAGAAATAGAAAGTTGCTAACAGAAACAAATCCAGATCGACTAAAGTAAAGTACTGAATAGGTCTTAACTAGCCCTCCTGTAGCTCAGTTGGTAGAGCATGGCACTTGCAACGCCAGGGTTGTGGGTTCGATTCCCACGGGGAGCCAGTATGAAAAATGTATGCACTCACTAACTCTGAACAAGAGCGTCTGCTAAATGACGTAAATGTAACTATACTGAATAAAAATATAAACGCAATATGCAACCATTTTATTGAGTTACAGTTCATATGACAAAATCAGTCAATTTAAATAGATTCATTAGGACCTAATCTATGGATTTCACATGACTGGGAGTACAGATACCTTTAAGAAAAAAATGGGCCTCACAATGGGCCTCATCATAGTATTTCTGTGCATTCAAATTGCCATCGATAAAATGCATTTGTGTTCGTTGTCCGTAGCTTATACCTGCCCATACATAACCCCACAGCCTCCATGGGGCACTCTGTTCACAACGCTGACATCAGCAAACCGCTCGCCAACACGACGCAATACACATGGTCTGCAGTTGTGAGGCCGGTTGGTGGTATTGCCAAATTCCCTAAAACAAAATTTGAGAGAAATAATATTTTTGTGTGTATGGAACATTTCTGGGATCTTATATTTCAGCTCATGAAACATGGGACCAACACTTTACATGTTGCGTTTATATTTCTGTTCAGTGTAAGTACATTGTGAATGAGGGCCTAACATAGGCAAAACAGGCAACTGTCCCCTATTTAGCTATCTACTGGTCACCTCACATCTAGATTGTCAACATGCCTGTTTCAACTATTTATCTGGCAGACAAATGCAATAAAATGTGAACATTATACAAATAGACAAAAGAGCATAACATTTTACATTTTAGTCATTTAGCAGACACTCTTAAGCAGAGTGACTTAACAGTTCATCTTAAGATACACTATATATACAAAAGTATGTGGACACCCCTTCAAATTAGTGGATTCAGCTATTTCAGCCACACCTGTTGCTGAAAGGTGTACAAAATCGAGCACACAGCCATTCACTCTACATAGACAAACATTGTAAAGCTCGCCACCATTGGACTCTGGAGCAGTGGAAACACGTTCTCTGGAGTGATGAATCACGCTTCACCATCTGGCAGTCTAACAAACAAATCTGGGTTTGGCGGATGCCAGGAGAACGCTACCTGCCTGAATGCATAGTGCCAACTATAAAGTTTGGTGGAGGAGGATAATGGTCTGTGGCTGTCTTTCAGGGTTCGGGCTAGGACCCTTAGTTCCAGTGAAGGGAAATCTTAATGCTCCAGCATACAATGACATTCTAGACAATTCTGTACTTCCAACATTGTGGCAACAGTTTGGGGAAGGCCCTTTCCTGTTTCAGCATGACAATGCCCCCATGCACAAAGCGAGGTCCATACAGAAATGGTTTCTTGAGATCGGTGTGGAAGAACTTGACTGGCCTGCACAGAGCCCTGACCTCAACCCCATTGAACACCTTTGGGATAAATTGGAACGCCGACTGCAAGCCAGGCCTAATCCCCCAACATCAGTGCCAGACCTCACTAATGTTATTGTGGCTGAATGGAAGCAAGTCCCTGCAGCAATGTTCCAACATTGCTAGAAAGCCTTCCCAGAAGAGTGGAGGCTGTTATAGCAGCAAAGGGGGGGTCCAACTCCGTATTAATGCCCATGATTCTGGAATGAGATGTTCGACGAGCAGGTGTCCACATACTTTTGGTCATGTAGTGTAGCTAGGTGGGACAACCACATATCACAGTCATAGTAAATACATGTTTCCTCAATAAAGTAGCTATCAGCAAAGTCAGAGCTAGTAAGGCGGGAAAAAGTCAAGTGCAAGTGTTATTTCAGAAAAGGCTTTTTTTTTATACACTGAAGGAAACACATTCTATTATTAAGGAAACGGTGTGGGAGATGACAGTACTGTTAAATTAATTAAAGTGGCCACTAAAGCTGTTGGAGTTATTCTCCCCCACAATATCCTCATTGCTTCTGCAGCCAATGCAGCTGAAGAATGCCCAAAGGAATAAACAGCTGCAATGGGATAATAAGGAATTTGTTCCTCCCTGGTGAAGGCTCCTGGAAGGACCTTTAATGGAAAGATGCATGAAATAGGCCTGCATATGCGAAAAGTCATGCAATGATCAAGGGATTAAAGTATTCAGTACCCCGCTCTTCAATTTAATTTAACACACTTCTTGTACTCCAACTGGTCTTTGATTCTAAAACTTTTTCAAGTAGATTTCAACATTTCCCCCCCAAAAAATTATAGTGATCTAGGCTATGTCTGTGCCTTTCTGTTCCCAGCAGGGTTGGGCTCAATTCAGAATTCAATTGAGAATGCTTCATAAAAACAGAATTAATCTTGATTGGAGGGAAAAAACTGTTTGCCTTACCTGCTGCTGTGGTCAATTCCTTGAATGAGAAGTAGAACAACAGCAAACATCTCAGCAGTGACATCACCATCACCACAGCTGGCTGTGTACTGCTGTCTGTCTCTGTCTGACATCTACTTATAAAGACAGGAAATAGGATACATCTGACATCATAGTCCCTCACAGTCAACCACACCTGCATGTATTACTGCAGTCTAATTTAGAATTCTAAATTGAATACAATTCTATATATACAGTGGGGGAAAAAAGTATTTAGTCAGCCACCAATTGTGCAAGTTCTCCCACTTAAAAAGATGAGAGAGGCCTGTAATTTTCATCATAGGTACACGTCAACTATGACAGACAAATTGAGGAAAAAAAATCCAGAAAATCACATTGTAGGATTTTTAATGAATTTATTTGCAAATTATGGTGGAAAATAAGTATTTGGTCACCTACAAACAAGCACGATTTCTGGCTCTCACAGACCTGTAACAACTTCTTTAAGAGGCGCCTCTGTCCTCCACTCGTTACCTTTATTAATGGCACCTGTTTGAACTTGTTATCAGTATAAAAGACACCTGTCCACAACCTCAAACAGTCACACTCCAAACTCCACTATGGCCAAGACCAAAGAGCTGTCAAAGGACACCAGAAACAAAATTGTAGACCTGCACCAGGCTGGGAAGACTGAATCTGCAATAGGTAAGCAGCTTGGTTTGAAGAAATCAACTGTGGGAGCAATTATTAGGAAATGGAAGACATACAAGACCACTGATAATCTCCCTCGATCTGGGGCTCCACGCAAGATCTCACCCCGTGGGGTCAAAATGATCACAAGAACGGTGAGCAAAAATCCCAGAACCACACGGGGGGACCTAGTGAATGACCTGCAGAGAGCTGGGACCAAAGTAACAAAGCCTACCATCAGTAACACACTATGCCGCCAGGGACTCAAATCCTGCAGTGCCAGACGTGTCCCCCTGCTTAAGCCAGTACATGTCCAGGCCCGTCTGAAGTTTGCTAGAGTGCATTTGGATGATCCAGAAGAGGATTGGGAGAATGTCATATGGTCAGATGGAACCAAAATATAACTTTTTGGTAAAAACTCAACTCGTCGTGTTTGGAGGACAAAGAATGCTGAGTTGCATCCAAAGAACACCTTACCTACTGTGAAGCATTGGGGTGGAAACATCATGCTTTGGGGCTGTTTTTCTGCAAAGGGACCAGGACGACTGATCCGTGTAAAGGAAAGAATGAATGGGGCCATGTATCGTGAGATTTTGAGTGAAAACCTCCTTCCATCAGCAAGGGCATTGAAGATGAAACGTGGCTGGGTCTTTCAGCATGACAATGATCCCAAACACACCGCCCGGGCAACGAAGGAGTGGCTTTGTAAGAAGCATTTCAAGGTCCTGGAGTGGCCTAGCCAGTCTCCAGATCTCAACCCCATAGAAAATCTTTGGAGGGAGTTGAAAGTCTGTGTTGCCCAGCGACAGCCCCAAAACATCACTGCTCTAGAGGAGATCTGCATGGAGGAATGGGCCAAAATACCAGCAACAGTGTGTGAAAACCTTGTGAAGACTTACAGAAAACGTTTGACCTGTGTCATTGCCAACAAAGGGTATATAACAAAGTATTGAGAAACTTTTGTTATTGACCAAATACTTATTTTCCACCATAATTTGCAAATAAATTCATTAAAAATCCTACAATGTGATTTTCTGGATTTCTTTTTCTCATTTTGTCTGTCATAGTTGACGTGTACCTATGATGAAAATTACAGGCCTCTCTCATCTTTTTAAGTGGGAGAATTTGCACAATTGGTGGCTGACTAAATACTTTTTTCCCCACTGTACACTAAGTTGACTGTGCCTTTTAAACAGCTTGGAAAATTCCAGAAAATGATGTCATGGCTTTAGAAGCTTCTGATAGGCTAATTGGCATCATTTGAGTCAATTAGAGGTGTACATGTGGATGTATTTCAAGGCCTACCTTCAAACTTGGTGCATATTTGCTTGACATCATGGGAAAATCAAAAGAAATCAGCCCAAAATTTGTAGACCTCCACAAGTCTGGTTCATCCTTGGGAGCAATTTCCAAACGCCTGAAGGTACCACATTCATCTGTACAAACAATAGTACGCAAGTATAAACACCATGGGACCATGCAGCCGTCATACCGCTCAGGAAGGAGACGCATTCTGTCTCCTAGAGATTAACGTACTTTGGTGTGAAAAGTAAAAATCAATCCCAGAACAACAGCAAAGGACCTTGTGAAGATGCTGGAGGAAACAGGTGCAAAAGTATCTATATCCACAGTGAAACCAGTCCTATATCGACATAACCTGAAAGGCCGCTCAGCAAGGAAGAAGCCACTGCTCCAAAACCACCATAAAGTAGACAGACTACAGTTTGCAACTGCACATGGGGACAAAGATCATACTTTTTGGAGAAATGTCCTCTGGTCTGATGAAACAAAAATATAACTATTTGGCCATAATGACTATTGTAATGTTTGGTGGAAAAAGGGGAAGCCTTGCAAGCCGAAGAACACCATCCCAACCGTGAAGCACGGGGTTGGCAGCATCATGCTGTGGGGGTCTGATGAAACAAAAATAGAACTCTCCATGCTCCAAAGGAAGCTGTATTGCAAAGCCTCCGTAGCATGGAGCAAAGTCTCGCCAAAGACCCAAAACGCGCTGAGGTGTACTGCCAGGAGATCAAGAAGCTGCAGACGGCAGGCTACGTGTCACTGGTGCCACCCGAGGTAGCTGAACAATCTACTGAGTCCTGGTTTATACCCCACCATATTGTGCATCACAAATGAAATGATAGGATTGTGTTTAACTGTTTGTTCCAGCATAAAGGACAGTCGCTCAATGACCTTCTCCTCCCTGGACCGACCTTGGGACCATCCCTGCTCGGTGTCCTCCTCAGATTCTGTCAACATGCCATAGCTGTAAGTGGTGACATCAAAGGCATGTTTCATCAGATCCGCCTCTTACCAGCTGACAAACCGGTGCTACGCTTCATCTGGTGGAACACGAATAGAACTGAAGAACCGAGCATCTATGAGTAGCAGGTCTTGCCATTCGGCACGACTTGTAGTCCCTGTTGCGCCATCTACGCTCTGCAGCGACACATTCAGGACAACGTAGGAGCCAACCAAGAGCTTGTGAAGTCAGTTGAGGAGTCATTCTACATGGACAACTGCCTTTCGAAGCATCCCCTCTGCCGATGAAGCAAGAAACCTCCTTAATGGATTGCCTCCGTTGCTCCATATCGGAGGCTTTGAGATACGCCAGGGGGCTAGCAATGTACCAGCTGTCATCGAGCACCTACCGCCTGAGGCCAGATCGGAAAGCAGCAAACTGTGGATTTCCCAAAGTAGCACAGATCTCCAGGAACTGCCTCAGAGACTCCTTGAGATACAAGTACCGCACTGTGGAGCGCTCTAAACCTACAATGAGGAATATCTACAGCATGCTCGCCCGTCAATACGACCCGCTAGGCAACATCGCGCCTTTCACAACCCGAGCCAAGGTACTTGTCCAGAACCTGTGTAAAGAGGGATAGGTTGGGACGACCCCATTCAGCCTCAGAGCCTGCTGGATAGATGGCTTGTCTGGGAACAAGAGATTCCTGACCTTGTCCAGATGAAACTCCCCAGAATTTACGCACCACCATATGCTGACAATCCAAAGTCGACCAGAGACCTCCACATATTCTGTGATGCATCAGAGACAGCATATGGCTTTGTTGCCTACATGCGGACTGTGGATGACCAGAACCAGGTACACATTTCCTTTGTTCTGGCCAGGTCTCGCGTTTCACCAAAGAAGCAGCTGTCGATGCCATGCTTGGAGCTAAGCGCTGCACTCACTGGGGCTCAGCTGGCCAGTGTCCTCCAAGCAGAACTCACCCTGCTCATCGGACAAGTCATCCTCTGGTCCGATTCCACCACAGTCCTTCATTGGCTCAAGTCAGAATCTTGTAGATACAAGGTCTTCGTAGGAACTTGTGTTGCAGAGATTTAGAATCTTACGGATATAGCCAACTGGAGGTATGTGATTTTTTATTTATTTGTTTATTTCACCTTTATTTAACCAGGTAAGCCAGTTGAGAACAAGTTCTCATTTACAACTGCGACCTGGCCAAGATAAAGCAAAGCAGTGCGATAAAAACAACAACACAGAGTTACATATGGGGTAAACAAAACATAAAGTAAAAAATACAACAGAAAATATATATACAGTGTGTGCGAATGTAGTAAATTATGGAGGTAAGGCAATAAATAGGCCATAGTGCAAAATAGTTACAATTTCGTATTAACACTGAAATGATAGACGTGCAAAAGATGATGTGCAAATAGAGATACTGGGGTGCAAATTAGCAAAATAAATAACAATATGGGGATGAGGTAGTTGGATGGGCTAATTACAGATGGGCTGTGTACAGGTGCAGTGATCAGTAAGCTGCTCTGACAACTGACGCCTAAAGTTAGTGAGGGAGATAAGAGTCTCCAGCTTCAGAGATTTTTGCAGTTCGTTCCAGTCATTGGCAGCAGAGAACTGGAAGAATGGCGGCCAAAGGAGGTGTTGGCTTTGGGGATGACCAGTGAGATATACCTGCTGGAGCGCAGACTACGGGTGGGTGTTGCTATGGTGACCAGTGAGCTAAGATAAGACTGGGATTTGCCTAGCAGTGATTTATAGATGACCTGGAGCCAGTGGGTTTGGCGACGAATATGTAGTGAGGGCCAGCCAACAAGAGCGTACAGGTCACAGTGGTGGGTAGTATATGGGGCTTTGGTGACAAAACGGATGGCACTGTGATAGACTACATCCAATTTGCTGAGTAGAGTGTTGGAGGCTATTTTGTAAATGACATCGCCGAAGTCAAGGATCGGTAGGATAGTCCGTTTTACGATGGCATGTTTGGCAGCATGAGTGAAGGAGGCTTTGTTGCGAAATAGGAAGCCAATTCTAGATCTAATTTTTGTTTGGAGATGCTTAAAGTGAGTCTGGAAGGAGAGTTTACAATCTAACCAGACACCTAGGTATTTGTAGTTGTCCACATACTCTAGGTCAGACCCGCCAAGAGTAGTGATTCTAGTCGGGTGGGCGGATGCAAGCAGCATTCGGTTGAAGAGCATGCATTTCGTTTTACTAGTGTTTAAGAACATTGAACTCTATCTGAGAAGTAGTTGGTGAACCAGGCGAGGCAGTCATTTGAGAAACCAAGGCTATTTAGTCTGCCAATAAGAATGTCGAAAGCCTTGGCCAGGTCGATGAAGACGGCTGTGCAGTACTGTCTTTTATCGATCGCGGTTATAATATCGTTTAGGACCTTAACCGTGGCTGAGGTGCACCCATGACCAGCTCGGAAACCGGATTGCATAGCGGAGAAGGTACGTTGGGATTCGAAATGGTCGGTGATCTGTTTGTTAATTTGGCTTTCAAAAACTTTTGAAAGGCAGGGCAGGATGGATATAGGTCTGTAACAGTTTGGATCTAGAGTGTCACCCCCTTTGAAGAGGGGGATGACCGCAGCAGCTTTCCAATCTCTGGGGATCTCAGACGTTACGAAAGAGAGGTTGAACATGCTAGTAATAGGGGTTGCGACAATTTCGGCGGCTAATTTTAGAAAGAAAGGGTCCAGATTGTCTAGCCCAGCTGATTTGTAGGGGTCCAGATTTTTCAGCTCTTTCAGAACATCAGCTGTCTGAAATTTGTGTAAAGGAGAAGCGGGGGGGCATGGGCAAGTTGCAGTGGAGGGTGCAGAGCTGGTGGCTGGGATAGTGGTAGCCAGGTGGAAAGCATGGCCAGCCGTAGCAAAATGCTTGTTGAAATTCTCGATTATTCGATTTATCGGTGGTGACAGTGTTTCCTAGCAGTGGGCAGTTGGGAGGAGGTGCTCTTATTCTCCATGGACTTTACAGTGTCCCAAAACCTTTTGGAGTTAGTGCTACAGGATGCACATTTCTGTTTGAAAAAGCTAGCCTTTGCTTTCCTAACTGATTGTGTATATTGGTTCCTGACTTCCCTGAAAAGTTGCATATCGCGGGGGCTGTTCGATGCTAATGCAGTACGCCACAGGATACCTCGAACAACCCGGCAGATGACATCACTCGGGGCAAGACCTTGAAAGAGCTGGCCCAACCACATCAATGGCACCAAGGCCCTGAGATCCTCCACCACTCAGAAGATCAGTGGCCTTCAATGTCTTCTGCTGACCTGGAGCCTGATGACAGTGAACTGAAAAAATCAGCCTTCTGCGGACATGTGTATGTCAGTTACAGTCCTCAGCTTCCAGATATCAGCAAGTTTGATACATGGAAAGACCTGATGAAGGCAACAACTAGATCCCTACACGGGGCGGCCGATCCACTCTCCAGTTCACCCAGCAAAGCAGCAGACTACATAGCCGCAGAGAACCTCCTCCTGAAGCAAGCTCAGATGGAATCGTTTTCTGAAGAGGTCAAGGCCTTCATGTCAAACCGGTCTATACCTTCTAACAGTTGTCTGGGTCCCTTGTCTCCTGAGTATGATAAGGATTCAGGACTCCTTAGAGTTGGCGGTAGACTGTGAAGAGCAGAGCACTTGGAGATGGATGCTATGCACCCCATCGTCTTGGATCCGCATCGTCCACTGACCAAGCTACTCATTCAAGATTTCGACGAGACACTCCTCCATCCAGGCTCAGAGAGGGTTCTTGCATTACTGCATCGTAGATACCTGTTTGCAATGCCAAAGATGGTGCGCCAAACCTGAAGTCCCAAAGATGGCAGGCCTACCTCCTGATCGTCTGCGATTGTACAAGCCACCCTTCTACTCTACCGGAGTGGATTGTTTCAGACCATTCAACATAAACATCGGACATCGCAAAGAAAAGAGATGGGGCATTGTCTACAAATGCATTACCAGCCACTCCACCCACCTGGACCTCCTTGAGAGCCTGGATGTCGATGCCTTCCTGATGTCTCTAAGACGCTTCATTACACGTCGAGGCATGCCTTTCGAGCTTCTTTTGGACAATGGCACGAACTTCATTTGAGGAGACCGAGAACTGTGAGAGACTTTCAAAGCGATGGCCTCCCACCTGAAGAAACAGTTGGCCGAACAGAGGATAACATTCCGGTTCAACCCACCAAGCGCTCCTCACTTTGGTAGAACGTGGGAAAGAGAGGTGAAATCAGTGAAGAATGCTCTCAAGGTCATACTCAAGAAACAGACTGTGACTGAAGCCAAGTCCTTGCCGATCACTTTTGGTCCCAGTTCGTTCGCTATTACTTGCCAAGTCTACAGGAAAGACAGAAGTGGAGGAAGGAGGGAAGGGAACTTACTGTGGATCAAGTGGTTTTCATCGTTGGCCTGTTGGGAAGGTGACTCATACTGTCCCTTTAAGAACTCAGTGATGACGTCACAGCTATCACAAGCTGGCAGAGTTTTTTTGTTCATTACCAAGTGTAGCTCGCCACCTACTGATGTGAACACAAATCTCAGTTTTTGACATTATTTCCTTTGTGACCAATTTATTCATCAATGTGCGTAAATTCCAAATCTGTAAGTAAGGTACAGTACCAGTCAAAAGTTTGGACACACCTACTCATTCCAGGGGTTTTCTTTATTTTGACTATTTTCTACATTGTAGAAAAATAGCGAAGACATCAAAACTATGAAATAAAACTTAGTAACCAAAAAAGTGTTAAACAAATCAAAATATATTTTATATTTGAGATTCTTCAAAGTAGCCACCCTTTGCCTTGATGACAGCTTTGCACACTCTTGGCATTCTCTCAACCATCTTCATGAGGTAGTCACCTGGAATGCATTTAAATTAACAGGTGTGCCTTGTTAAAAGTTAATTTGTGGAATTTATTTCCTTCTTAATGCGTTTGAGCCAAACAGTTGTATTGTGACAAGGTAGGGGTGGTGAACAGAAGATAGCGCTATTTGGTAAACGACCAAGTCCATATTATGGCAAGAACATCTCAAATAAGCAAAGAGAAATGACAGTCCATCATACTTTAAGACATGAAGGTCAGTCAATACGGGACATTTCAAGAACTTTGAACGTTTCTTCAAGTGCAGTCGCAAAAACCATCAAGCCCTATGATGAAACTGCCTCTCATGAGGACCGCCACAGGAAAGGAAGACCCAGAGTTACCTCTGCCGCAGAGGATAAGTTCATTAGAGTTACCAGCCTCAGAAATTGCAGCCCAAATAAATGCTTCACAGAGTTCAAGTAACAGACACATCTCAACATCAACTGTCCAGAGGAGTCTGTGTGAATCAGGCCTTCATGGTCGAATTGCTGCAAAGAAAAAACTACTAAAGGACACCAATAAGAAGAACAAACTTGCTTGGGCCAAGAAACACAAACAATGGACATTAGACCAGTGGAAATCTATCCTTTGGTCTGATGAGTCCAAATTTGAGATTTTTGGTTCCAACCGCCATGTCTTTGTGAGACGCAGAGTAGGTGAACGGATGATCTCTGCATGTGTGGTTCCCACCATGAAGCATGGAGGAGGAGGTGTGATGGTGTGGGGGTGCTTTGCTGGTGACACTGTCAGTGATTTATTTAGAATTCAAGGCACATTTAACCAGCATGGCTACCAGAGCATTCTGCAGCAATATGCCATCCCATACGGTTTGCACTTAGTGGGACTATCATTTGTTTTTAAACAGGACAATGGCCCAACACACCTCTAGGCTGTGTGAGGGCTATTTGACCAATAAGGAGAGTGATGGAGTGCTGCATCAGATGACCTGGCCTCCACAATCACCTGACCTCAACCCAATTGAGATGGTTTGGGATGAGTTGGACTGCAAAATGAAGGAAAAGCAGCCAACAAGTGCTCATTGTGGGAACTCCTTCAAGACTGTTGGAAAAGCATTCCAGGTGAAGTTGGTTGAGAGAATGCCAAGAGTGTGCAAAGCTGTCATCAAGGCAAAGGGTGGCTACTTTGAAGAATCTAAAATAAAACATATATTTTGATTTTTTAACACTTTTTTGGTTACTACATGATTCCATATGTGTTATTTCGTAGTTTTGATGTCTTCACTATTATTCTACAATGTAGAAAATAGTAAAAATAAAGAAAAACCCTTGAATGAGTAGGTGTGTCCAAACTTTTGACTGGTACTGTACAGTGCCTTGCAAAAGTATTCATCCCCCTTGGCGTTTTTCCTATTTTGTTGCATTACAACTGTAATTTAAATGAAATTTAAAAAAAAACAAAAAAATATATAACGGAAAAGTGGTGCGTGTATTTGTATTCACCCCCTTTGCTATGAAGCCCCTAAATAAGATCTGGTGCAACCAATTACCTTCAGAAGTCACATAATTTGTTAAATAAAGTCCACCTGTGTGCAATCTAAGTGTCACATGATCTGTCACATGATCTCAGTATATATACACCTGTTCTGAAAGGCCCCAGAGTCTGCAACACCACTAAGCAAGGGGCACCACCAAGCAAGCGGCACCATGAAGACCAAAGGGCTCTCCAAACAGATCAGGGACAAAGTTGTGGAGAAGTACAGATCAGGGTTGGGTTATAAAAAAATATCCAATCTTTGAACATCCCACGGAGCACCATTAAATCCATTATTAAAAAATTGAAAGAATATGGCACCACAACAAACCTGCCAAGAGAGGGCCGCCCACCAAAACTCACTGACCAGGCAAGGAGGGCATTAATCAGAGAGGCAACAAAGAGACCAAAGATAACCCTGAAGGAGCTGCAAAGCTCCACAGCGGAGATTGGAGTATCTGTCCATAGGACCACTTTAAGCCGTACACTCCACAGAGCTGGGCTTTACGGAAGAGTGGCCAGAATAAAAGCCATTGCTTAAAGACAAAAATAAGTAAACCCATTTGGTGTTCGCCAAAAGGCATGTGGGAGACTCCTCAAACATATGGAAGAAGGTACTCTGGTCAGATGAGACTAAAATGGAGCTTTTTGGCCATCAAGGAAAACGCTATATCTGGTGCAAACCCAACACCTCTTGTCACCCCGAGAACACCATCCCCACAGTGAAGCATGGTGGTTGCAGCATCATGCTCTGGGGATGTTTTTCATCGGCAGGGACTGGGAAACTGGTCAGAATTGAAGGAATGATGGATGGCGCTAAATACAGGGAAATTCTTGAGGGAAACCTGTTTCATTATTCCAGAGATTTGTGACTGGAACGGAGGTTCACCTTCCAGCAGGACCCTAAGCATAATGCTAAAGCAACACTCAAGTGGTTTAAGGGGAAACATTTAAATGTCTTGGAATGGCCTAGTCAAAGCCCAGACCTCAATCCAATTGAGAATCTGTGGTATGACTTAAAGATTGCTGTACACCAGCGGAACCCATCCAACTTGAAGGAGCTGGAGCAGTTTTGCCTTGAAGAATGGGCAAAAATCCCAGTGGCTAGATGTGCCAAGCTTATAGAGACATACCCCAAGAGACTTGCAGCTGTAATTGCTGCAAAAGGTGGCTCTACAAAGTATTGACTTTGGAGGGTTGAATAGTTATGCACGCTGAAGTTTTCTGTTTTTTTGTCTTATTTCTTGTTTGTTTCACAAAAAAATTATTTTGCATCTTCAAAGTGGTAGGCATGTTGTGTAAATCAAATGATACAAACCCCCAAAAATTCAATTTTAATTCCAGGTTGTAAGGCAACAAAATAGGAAAAATGCCAAGGGTGGTGAATACTTTCGCAAGCCACTGTATATGTTTTCCCCTGTTTTACTGACAAAGTTGTCAATAGTTGAAGAATATTTTCATCATTATTACAGAATTATGTATCTCGTTTTTATGCTAGCTATCTAACATTGTTAGCTACATTTTCGCCTGTCATTGTTAGTCTGATGTTGCTAGCTACTTGTATTTTCGTTTCAGTCGTTGGATTATTATAACAGATGAGAGTTGTATATCTTGTTTGTTATTGCTAAATGAATGTGCCTTATCTTAGTATTGATGCCATTGTATTCATGTTTATTATTTTCAGACCACATCTTGTATGGATAAATGGACAGTTAGTTGGATAATCACAGCTGAGTGACATGGCACAGAATTGCAAACGTTGTTAATCTCCAATCAACATTAAAGAACTCTAAACTGAGGAACTGTCTCTCTCTCACGTCTCTCTAACAGGAGTACATTCTCCATAACTTCACCTACTCAATCAGTGTATAAATTCCAGAGGCATCACCCTCTAATTCACCTGCACCTGAAACACAAACATTAACACACTGTGTCCATAAAATGTAGATAGTAGGTATAAGCTGGAAGTAGAGGCCTAAGCATTGTTGTTCACGAGTTTACTCCAAGTAGGGAAAGGGTGGTGGGGTTGGAAAGTAATAAAGGGGAATATATATACTTTTTTAAGGGATATGAATGTGTATGTATGTGTGTATGTGTGTGTATGTGTGTATATGTATGTGTATGTGTAAGTATGTATATATGTATGTGTAAGTATGTGTATATATGTGTGTATGTATGTATGTGTGTGTGTATGTATGTATATATATGTGTATATGTACAGTGGGGAGAACAAGTATTTGATACACTGCGGATTTTGCAGGTTTTCCTACTTACAAAGCATATAGAGGTCTGTAATTTTTATCATAGGTACACTTCAACTGTGAGAGATGGAATCTAAAACAAAATTCCAGAAAATCCCATTGTATGATTTTTAAGTATTTGATCACCTACCAACCAGTAAGAATTCCGGCTCTCACAGACCTGTTAGTTTTTCTTTAAGAAGCCCTCCTGTTCTCCACTCATTACCTGTATTAACTGCACCTGTTTGAACTCGTTACCTGTATAAAAGACACCTGTCCACACACTCAATCAAACAGACTCCAACCTCTCCACAATGGCCAAGACCAGAGAGCTGTGTAAGGACATCAGGGATAAAATTGTAGACCTGCACAAGGCTGGGATGGGATACAGGACAATAGGCAAGCAGCTTGGTGAGAAGGCAACAACTGTTGGCGCAATTATTAGAAAATGGAAGAAGTTCAAGATGACGGTCAATCACCCTCAGTCTGGGGCTCCATGCAAGATCTCACCTCGTGGGGCATCAATGATTATGAGGAAGGTGAGGGATCAGCCCAGAACTACACGGCAGGACCTGGTCAATGACCTGAAGAGAGCTGGGACCACAGTCTCAAAGAAAACCATTAGTAACACACTACGCCGTCATGGATTAAAATCCTGCAGCGCACGCAAGGTCCCCCTGCTCAAGCCAGCGCATGTCCAGGCCTGTCTGAAGTTTGCCAATGACCATCTGGATGATCCAGAGGAGGAATGGGAGAAGGTCATGTGGTCTGATGAGACAAAAATAGAGATTTTTTGTCTAAACTCCACTCGCCGTGTTTGGAGGAAGAAGAAGGATGAGTACAACCCCAAGAACACCATCCCAACCATGAAGCATGGAGGTGGAAACATCATTCTTTGGGGATGCTTTTCTGCAAAGGGGACAGGACGACTGCATCATATTGAGGGGAGGATGGATGGGCCATGTATCGCGAGATCTTGGCCAACAACCTCCTTCCCTCAGTAAGAGCATTGAAGATGGGTCGTGGCTGGGTCTTCCAGCATGACAACGACCCAAAACACACAGCCAGGGCAACTAAGGAGTGGCTCCGTAAGAAGCATCTCAAGGTCCTGGAGTGGCCTAGCCAGTCTCCAGACCTGAACCCAATAGAAAATCTTTGGAGGGAGCTGAAAGTCCGTATTGCCCAGCGACAGCCCCGAAACCTGAAGGATCTGGAGAAGGTCTGTGTGGAGGAGTGGGCCAAAGTCCCTGCTGCAGTGTGTGCAAACCTGGTCAAGACCTACAGGAAACATATGATCTCTGTAATTACAAACAAAGGTTTCTGTACCAAATATTAAGTTCTTCTTTTCTGATGTATCAAATACTGATGTCATGCAATAAAATGCAAATTAATTACTTAAAAATCATACAATGTGATTTTCTGGATTTTTGTTTTAGATTCCATCTCTCACAGTTGAGGTGTACCTATGATAAATGTATGTATATATGTGTATATATATATATATATATATATATATATATATATATATATATATATATATATATATATATATATATATATATATATATATATAAAACATGGTGGATTGGAAGTGATGCAGAAAATTAAATTGATGGAAGTTACAATCTATCTGCAATATTAAGCTGATCTACCCCCCCCAAAAAAAATAAAATAAAAAAAACATTAACACACTACATTTCTGATCTTTACTGAGAATTCAAAAGTAAACCAGTGTTTGGATGAATTGGCTCTAGAACAGTATTGTCACGATCGTCGTAGTAATGAGTAGACCAAGGCGCAGCGTGAGAAACAAACATGACTTTAATTAGTTAAAGTTTCTAAATACAAAACAAAACACGACTCGTGAAGTCCACGGTGACAATGACCGAACACGGAACAAAAACCCACAAACCCAAAGTGAAACACAGACAGTTAAATATGGCTCCCAATCAGAGACAACCAGCAAACAGCTGACACTCGTTGCCTCTGATTGGGAGTCACTCAGTCAAACATAGAATAAAACAAACTAGAACCCCCAACATCGACATATAACACATAGAATAAACACACCCTGGCTCAACATAATGAGTCCCAGAGCCAGGGTGTGACAGTACTCCTCAAAGGCGCGGACTGCGACCGCGCCTCAACTAAACAAACCAGGGGAGGGCTGGGCGGGCATACCTCCTCGGCGGCGGTTCTGGCTCCGGCCTTGACCACCACCCTCCACTACACCCCCCATAGTACCCCTGGTCCAGTCTGTCGACTCGCACCCCTGGCTTGATGCGTGGAAGAGGAACGGGCCTTACCAGGCTGACTTTTCGCACCCCTGGCTTAGTGCGAGTGGCAGGAACAGGCCGGACCGGGCTGGCGACGCGCACCGTAGGTTTGGTGCGAGTGGCAGGAACAGGCCGGGTCGGGCTGGCGACGCGCACCGTAGGTTTGGTGCGAGTGGCAGGAACAGGCCGGGTCGGCCTGGCGACGCGCACCGTAGACTTGGTGCGGGTGGCAGGAACAGGCCGGACCGGGCTGGCGACGCGCACCGTAGGTTTGGTGCGAGTGGCAGGAACAGGCCGGGTCGGGCTGGCGACACGCACCGTAGACTTGGTGCGGGTGGCAGGAACAGGCCGGACCGGGCTGGCGACGCGCACCGTAGGTTTAGTGCATGGAGCAGGGACAGGCCGGGCCGGGCTGTCGACGCACACCATAGGCTTGGTGCGGGTGGCAGGAACAGGCCGGGTCGGGCTGGCGACGCGCACCGTAGACTTGGTGCGGGTGGCAGGAACAGGCCGGACCGGGCTGGCGACGCGCACCGTAGGTTTGGTGCGAGTGGCAGGAACAGGCCGGGTCGGGCTGGCGACGCGCACCGTAGACTTGGTGCGGGTGGCAGGAACAGGCCGGGTCGGGCTGGCGACGCGCACCGTAGACTTGGTGCGGGTGGCAGGAACAGGCCGGACCGGGCTGGCGACGCGCACCGTAGGTTTAGTGCGTGGAGCAGGGACAGGCCGGGCTGGGTGCCTCTCGTCCGTCCGACGATGGCACTGCTGACGCCGCTGCTCCTCTCCTGCCTGGGTCTCCCCCTTCATCGCCTTCCGGTACCGGACGGCCTCCTCCTTCGTAATCTGCCCCCAGCCGAGGAGGACATCCACCAGCGTTACCTCCTGCGTGTGTTCCTGGACACGCTGCTTGGTCCTGGTTTGGTGGGTTTTTCTGTCACGATCGTCGTAGTAATGAGTAGACCAAAGCGCAGCGTGAGAAACAAACATGACTTTAATTAGTTAAAGTTTCTAAATACAAAACAAAACACGACTCGTGAAGTCCACGGTGACAATGACCGAACACGGAACAAAAACCCACAAACCCAAAGTGAAACACAGACAGTTAAATATGGCTCCCAATCAGAGACAACCAGCAAACAGCTGACACTCGTTGCCTCTGATTGGGAGTCACTCAGTCAAACATAGAATAAAACAAACTAGAACCCCCAACATCGCCATATAACACATAGAATAAACACACCCTGGCTCAACATAATGAGTCCCAGAGCCAGGGTGTGACAAGTATGCTCCAACTGTAGGCCTATACAAGCATCCATCTGTCCAATTAATTTAATGCTGTCCATCTGCCCTTTGTTAAATTACATTTACATTTACATTTACGTCATTTAGCAGACGCTCTTAACCAGAGCGACTTACAAATTGGTGCATTCACCTTATAGCCAGTGGGATAACCACTTTACAATGTTTTTATTATTATTATTTTTTTTTGGGGGGGTAGGGGGGTAAGGGGGGGTAGAAGGATTACTTTATCCTATCCCAGGTATTCCTTAAAGAGGTGGGGTTTCAAATGTCTCCGGAAGGTGGTGAGTGACTCCGCTGTCCTGGCATCGTGAGGGAGCTTGTTCCACCATTGGGGTGCCAGAGCAGCGAACAGTTTTGACTGGGCTGAGCGAGAACTGTGCTTCCGCAGAGGTAGGGGAGCCAGCAGGCCAGAGGTGGATGAACGCAATGCCCTTGTTTGCGTGTAGGGACTGATCAGAGCCTGAAGGTATGGAGGTGCGTTCCCCTCACAGCCCGTAGGCAAGCACCATAGTCTTGTAGCAGATGCGAGCTTCAACTGGAAGCCAGTGGAGTGTGCGGAGGAGGGGGGTGACGTGAGAGAACTTGGGAAGGTTGAACACCAGACGGGCTGCGGCATTCTGGATGAGTTGTAGGGGTTTAATGGCACAGGCAGGGAGCCCAGCCAACAGCGAGTTGCAGTAATCCAGAGGGGAGATGACAAGTGCCTGGATTAGGACCTGTGCCGCTTCCTGTGTAAGGCAGGGTCGTACTCTCCGAATGTTGTAGAGCATGAACCTACAGGATCGGGTCACCGCCTTGATGTTAGCGGAGAACAACAGGGTGTTGTCCAGGGTCACGCCAAGGCTCTTCGCACTCTGGGAGGAGGACACAACGGAGTTGTCAACCGTGATGGCTAGATCATGGAACGGGCAGTCCTTCCCCGGGAGGAAGAGCAGCTCTGTCTTGCCAAGGTTCAGCTTGAGGTGGTGATCCGTCATCCACACTGATATGTCTGCCAGACATGCAGAGATGTGATTTGCCACCTGGTTATCAGAAGGGGGAAAGGAGAAGATTAGTTGTGTGTCGTCTGCGTAGCAATGATAGGAGAGGCCATGTGAGGATATGACAGAGCCAAGTGACTTGGTGTATAGCGAGAATAGGAGAGGGCCTAGAACTGAGCCCTGGGGGACACCAGTGGTGAGAGCACGTGGTGCGGAGACAGCTTCTCGCCACGCCACTTGGTATGAGCGACCGGTCAGGTATGACGCAATCCAAGAGTGAGCCGCGCCAGAGATGCCCAGCTCGGAGAGGGTGGAGAGGAGATTCTGATGGTTCACAGTATCAAAGGCAGCAGACAGGTCTAGAAGGACAAGAGCAGAGGAGAGAGAGTTAGCTTTAGCAGTGCGGAGAGCCTCCATGACATAGAGAAGAGCAGTCTCAGTTGAATGACCAGTCTTGAAACCTGACTGGTTTGGATCAAGAAGGTCATTCTGAGAGAGATAGCAAGAGAGTTGGCTAAAGACGGCACGCTCAAGAGTTTTGGAGAGAAATGAAAGAAGGGATACTGGTCTGTAGTTGTTGACATCAGAGGGATCGAGTGTTGGTTTTTTGAGAAGGGGTGCAACTCTCGCTCTCTTGAAGACGGAAGGGACATAGTCAGCGGTCAAGGATGAGTTGATCAGCGAGGTGAGGTAAGGGAGAAGGTCACCGGAGATGGTCTGGAGAAGAGAGGAGGGGATAGGGTCAAGCGGGCAGGTTGTTGGGCGGCCGGCCGTCACAAGTCGCAAGATTTTATCTGGAGAGAGAGGGGAGAAATAAGTCAAAGCATAGGGTAGGGCAGTGTGAGCAGGACCAGCAGTGTGATTTGACTTAACAAACGAGGATCGGATGTCGTCAACCTTCTTTTCAAAATGGTTGATGAAGTCATCCACAGAGAGGGAGGTGGGGGGAGGGGGACGAGGATTCAGCAGGGAGGAGAAGGTGGCAAAGAGCTTCCTAGGGTTAGAGGCAGATGCTTGGAATTTAGAGTGGTAGAAAGTGGCCTTAGCAGCAGAAACAGATGAAGAAAATGTAGAGAGGAGGGAGTGAAAAGATGCCAGGTCCGCAGGGAGTCTAGTTTTCCTCCATTTCCGCTCGGCTGCCCGGAGCCCTGTTCTGTGAGCTCGCAATGAGTCATCAAGCCACGGAGCTGGAGGGGAGGACCGAGCCGGCCGGGAGGATAGGGGACATAGAGAGTCAAAGGATGCAGAAAGGGAGGAGAGGAGGGTTGAGGAGGCAGAATCAGGAGATTAGTGGGAGAAGGATTGAGCAGAGGGAAGAGATGATAGGATGGAAGAGGAGAGAGTAGCGGGAGAGAGAGAGCGAAGGTTGCGACGGCACATTACCATCTGAGTAGGGGCAGAGTGAGTAGTGTTGGAGGAGAGCAGAGAGAAAAGGATACAAAGTAGTGGTCGGAGACATGGAGGGGAGTTGCAGTGAGATTAGTAGAAGAACAGCATCTAGTAAAGATGAGGTCAAGCGTATTGCCTGCCTTGTGAGTAGGGGGGGACGGCGAGAGGGTGCGGTCAAAAGAGGAGAGGAGTGGAAAGAAGGAGGCAGAGAGAAATTAGTCAAAGGTAGACGTAGGGAGGTTGAAGTCCCCCAGAACTGTGAGGGGTGAGCCATCCTCAGGAAAGGAACTTATCAAGGCGTCAAGCTCATTGATGAACTCTCCAAGGGAACCTGGAGGGCGATAAATGACAAGGATATTAAGCTTAAATGGGCTAGTGACTGTGACAGCATGGAATTCAAATGAGGAGATAGACAGATGGGTCAGGGGAAAAATAGATAATGTCCACTTGGGAGAGATGAGGATTCCTGTGCCACCACCCCGCTGACCAGATGCTCTCGGGGTATGCGAGAACACATGGTCAGACGAGGAGAGAGCAGTAGGAGTAGCAGTGTTTTCAGTGGTAATCCATGTTTCCGTCAGCGCCAAGAAGTCGAGGGACTGGAGGGTAGCATAGGCTGAGATGAACTCTGCCTTGTTGGCAGCAGAACCGCAGTTCCAGAGGCTGCCTGAGACCTGGAACTCCACGTGGGTGGTGCGTGCAGGGACCACCAGGTTAGAGAGGCAGCAGCCACGCGGTGTGAGGCGTTTGTATAGCCTGAATCGACTCCTCCCGACGGCGCTGCCATCTTCTACTAAGATTAATTCGAGACTGCGTCCGCCTGCAGTCTTGTGACATATGTTTACCGCAACAATTAAATAATATAATTTCATTTATAGTAGCCCTGGTGCACTACTGCATCTGTATTTGATGCCTGTCTCCTCCGTTTTATCACAACACATTCTGGTAACATCAAATGATAATTATTTCAATAAGAACATATTCAAACAATCCATCTCAACAACTGCAGAGCCATGTAAAAATAGCTGAATTATAGGCAACAATTATAGGCTTGAATGTACAGTTTTATGCATGCAGCAGGCATAAATATAATGGTTTCGGTCTGCATTCTAGTCTGCATTTTGAGTGCCTTGGTCTGGTCTGGGACACATTTGTACCCGTTACAGATACAGTGGGGGAAAAAAAGTATTTAGTCAGCCACCAATTGTGCAAGTTCTCCCACTTAAAAAGATGAGAGAGGCCTGTAATTTTCATCATAGGTACACGTCAACTATGACAGACAAAATGAGAAAAAAATAATCCAGAAAATCACATTGTAGGATTTTTAGTTAATTTATTTGCAAATTATGGTGGAAAATAAGTATTTGGTCAATAACAAACGTTTCTCAATACTTTGTTATATACCCTTTGTTGGCAATGACACAGGTCAAATGTTTTCTGTAAGTCTTCACAAGGTTTTCACACACTGTTGCTGGTATTTTGGCCCATTCCTCCATGCAGATCTCCTCTAGAGCAGTGATGTTTTGGGGCTGTCGCTGGGCAACACGGACTTTCAACTCCCTCCAAAGATTTTCTATGGGGTTGAGATCTGGAGACTGGCTAGGCCACTCCAGGACCTTGAAATGCTTCTTACGAAGCCACTCCTTCGTTGCCCGGGCGGTGTGTTTGGGATCATTGTCATGCTGAAAGACCCAGCCACGTTTCATCTTCAATGCCCTTGCTGATGGAAGGAGGTTTTCACTCAAAATCTCACGATACATGGCCCCATTCATTCTTTCCTTTACATGGATCAGTCGTCCTGGTCCCTTTGCAGAAAAACAGCCCCAAAGCATGATGTTTCCACCCCCATGCTTCACAGTAGGTATGGTGTTCTTTGGATGCAACTCAGCATTCTTTGTCCTCCAAACACGACTGAGTTGAGTTTTTACCAAAAAGTTATATTTTGGTTTCATCTGACCATATGACATTCTCCCAATCCTCTTCTGGATCATCCAAATGCACTCTAGCAAACTTCAGACGGGCCTGGACATGTACTGGCTTAAGCAGGGGGACACGTCTTGCACTGCAGGATTTGAGTTCCTGTCGGCGTAGTGTGTTACTGATGGTAGGCTTTGTTACTTTGGTCCCAGCTCTCTGCAGGTCATTCACTAGGTCCCCCCGTGTGGTTCTGGGATTTTTGCTCACCGTTCTTGTGATCATTTTGACCCCACGGGGTGAGATCTTGCGTGGAGCCCCAGATCGAGGGAGATTATCAGTGGTCTTGTATGTCTTCCATTTCCTAATAATTGCTCCCACAGTTGATTTCTTCAAACCAAGCTGCTTACCTATTGCAGATTCAGTCTTCCCAGCCTGGTGCAGGTCTACAATTTTGTTTCTGGTGTCCTTTGACAGCTCTTTGGTCTTGGCCATAGTGGAGTTTGGAGTGTGACTGTTTGAGGTTGTGGACAGGTGTCTTTTATACTGATAACAAGTTCAAACAGGTGCCATTAATACAGGTAACGAGTGGAGGACAGAGGAGCCTCTTAAAGAAGAAGTTACAGGTCTGTGAGAGCCAGAAATCTTGCTTGTTTGTAGGTGACCAAATACTTATTTCCACCATAATTTGCAAATAAATTCATAAAAATCCTACAATGTGATTTTCTGGAGAAAAAAATCTCAATTTGTCTGTCATAGTTGACGTGTACCTATGATGAAAATTACAGGCCTCTCTCATCTTTTTAAGTGGGAGAACTTGCACAATTCGTGGCTGACTAAATACTTTTTTTCCCACTGTAACTTCTATGGTCTAGAATTGAGGCAAGTCAAGACCGTCCATGAGGTCGCCTAGTCCCGACGTCAAGATGCTATCCCTTGCCTGATAGACCAACTTCCTCCTGCTTTCCTCGTGTCAAAATCGAATTCCTGCACGTGCGCTGCCATATATGCACAAACAAGCAGATAACTTGTGGGGAACTTTTATTTTCACATGAGGAAAGCAGAGAAGACGTGAGTCTAGGCAGGTAGCCAAGTGGTTCAGACAATTGGTCCAGTTATCGAAAGGTTGCTGGTACGAATCCCCGAGGCGACTAAGTGAAAAATCTGTTAATGTGCCCTTGAGCAAGGCCCTTAACACTAAATGCTCCTGTAAATCGCTCTGGATAAGAACGTCTGTTAAATGTAAAAATGGCTACAACAGACCCTTGTTTAATAACTTTTTCTATTTTATATAAATTCACTAATGTATAAAGACCAACCCTTTGCTGAACTTTCACCTTGCCGCGGTTGAGAAGCTTGCGTACTGCAATGACCCTGAGAACTAAGCCGCAGGGGAGTAAAACCACATGTCAATGAATAGAATGTTTTGAATCCAATGCGTCAAATCGAAACTGAAAGTTTAAACAGCCTCTCAATGTAATGGTTTATCAGATTCACTCAGACCTTCTGAACGGTAACAGCCTGAATCGTTTATGCGGTAAGATTTGGACTTGTTCTGTGTCTGTAGCCTAGCTTTTCTTAATAATAATGAAAGCTTATTAATTGTTGACCATATATATTGCATTACAAGTGTGCGTTTACCGATAAAAAAGAACCGTCCATTTGGCTCCCTGATTTGCATACTGCTACTACTGCTTGTTGAGCTTAAACAACGGTTTAATGCAGATAAGTTACAACATAATTATATAAAGAGGGTGAATCCTCACTGCAGAAACAATAAATAGTAAAAGTGAAAGGTCTGAGTCTGGCATTTGCAAGCAGGTTATGTTTCATTTTGCGTATCCAACATTTTGGAGCTTTCACCACATGTCAAGTATACTATATGGAATTTTTTGTTTGTTTTCGTCCTCAAACCACAACCAAATGAAGTGCTAAGTTCATAGGCTGAATTGTAGTTACATAACTTCCTTCTAATTTACTTCCCCTTTAAGTGAGGTTTACTGGGAATCTACTGCTAAATGTATTCAATAATTGGTTGGTTTACTCCAGATATATTTTCCTATTGACATTACTCCCATACAAGCCAATGTCTAGGTTAGTAAAAAAGGAATTTGGAAATTGCATTACAACCATCTGGGGACACAAAGGTGCAAGGCAATACACAGCATATATCACAATAAAAAACATGTAAATCTTTTTTTTAAATATAAATGCTTTAAAAAGTTTAAAACAAAAGACCAGGTGGAGTACAACCAGTGTGCTAAATAAACAATTGAAGAGGGGGATACTGCACATTTGTCCCTCGATTATTGCATGCATTTTAGCATCTGTAGCCCTATTTCATGCATCTTTCCATAAAAGGTCCCTCCAGTAGCCTTCTGTAGGGAGGAACAAATCCCTTATTCTCCCATTGCAGCTGTTTATTCCTTTGGGCATAAATCAGCTTCATTTGCTCCCGAAGCAATGAGGATATTGTGGGGGAGAATAACTCCAACAGCTTTAGTGGCCACTTTAATTATTTTAACATTACTGTCATCTCCCACACAGTTTCCTTAATAATATAATGTGTTTCCTTCAGTGAATGTTATGCTCTTTTGTGTATTTGTATAATGTTCAGATTGTATTGCATTTGTTTGCCGAAGAAATAGTTGAAACAGACGTGTTAACAATCCAGATGGGAGGTGACCAGTAGATAGCTAAATAGGGGACAGTTGCCTATGTGAGGCCCATATTCACAATGCACTTAGTTAAGACCAGTGCTTGACTTGGGATGGAAGTAGGGCAGGAGCTGTCTTTTTCCAAGTTGGTCCATTAGACTATGTTCACTGAAATTCACAAATTACATTATGCTATAGAGACCTCTGATTATTCACTGTTAACAGTTTATACACATTTTCCATTAATTCTCCATCACTTTTAACCACATTTCCATGACTATTATTATAGCCTACAAGAAAAAGTAAGCATTATTGACACTGGAAAGCTGCTGTGTCTGATCCCATGTAGACCCACCTCCTCCTGCCGTTGTGCCCTTGATCAAGGTACTTAGCCCCCCCCACATAGAACTGCACTGTTAGTCACATGTTGTCAACAGGTGGTCAACCCTCCATCTGGAGAGCTCCTGGGTGTGCCGACTTGGCTTTTTCAACATTACAACCAAATACTTTTGTCTTTATAAAATGATTCCCTCATTCTATAAATCTGGGATCAAATGGATGAGGTAGGCTACTTCAAAGCAAGGTATCTAACTAGACATGTTTATATATAAGGCTCAAATATTCATGTTTCGGGGGAGATCAATGCACAGCCAGTTATTTATCAATTAAGCTGTTCTTAGAATATTTTCTAACGTTGTCGCAATTACATGGCTACTGTTTAATAGAAGGGAATCCCCGCTTTCCAACAGTGTAGATCTATTTAGGCTCTACAGTGTCGGTGGAAGGGCAACAACGAAATGAATGCTTAGTTAGCTATAGTTAACTAGCGAGATAACTGCTACAAGTTATGTTTTAAATTGGTGATCTAGTTAGTCTGTCTGTCATTATTTTATACAGTACCAGTCAAAAGTTTGGGCACACCTACTCATTCCAGGGTTTTTCTTTATTTTTACTATTTTCTACACTGTAGAATAATAGTGAAGACATCAAAACTATGAAATAACACATATGGAATCATGTAGTAACCAAAAAAGTGTTAAACAAATCATATTTTATATTTGAGATTCTTCAAATAACCACCCTTTGCCTTGATGACAGCTTTGCACACTCTTGGCATTCTCTCAACCAGCTTCATGAGGTAGTCACCTGGAATGCATTTCAATTAACAGTTGTGCCTTGTTAAAAGTTATTTTTGGAATTTCTTTCCTTCTTAATGCATTTGAGCCAGTCAGTTGTGTTGTGACAGGGTAGGGGTGGTATACAGAAGATAGCCCTATTTGGTAAAAGACCAAGTCCATATTATGGCAAGAACAGCTCAAATAAGCAAAGAGGAACGACAGTCTATCATTACTTTAAGACTTGAAGGTCAGTCAATCAGGAACATTTCAAGGACTTTGAAAGTTTCTTAATGTGCAGTCGCAAAAACCATCAAGTGTTATGATGAAACTGGCTCTCATGAGGACCGCCACAGGAACGGAAGACCCAGAGTTACCTCTGCTGCAGAGGATAAGTTCATTAGAGTTACCAGCCTCAGAAATTGCAGCCCAAATAAATGCTTCACAGAGTTCAAGTAACAGACACATCTCAACATCAACTGTTCAGAAGAGACTGAGTGAATCAGGCCTTCATGGTCGAATTGCTGCAAAGAAACCACTACTAAAGGACACCAATAAGAAGAAGAGACTTGCTTGGGCCAAGAAACACGAACAATGGACATTAGACCGGTGGAAATCTGTCCTTTGGTCTGATGTGTCCAAATTTCAAATTTTTGGTTCCAACTGCCGTGTCTTTGTGTAGGATGATCTCCGCATGTGTGGTTCCCACCGTGAAGCATGAAGGAGGAGGTGTGATGGTGTGTCCTGAACATCTCTAAAACTAAGAGCATTGTATTTGGTACAAATCATTCCCTATGTTGTAGACCTCAGCTGAATCTGGTAATGAATGGTGTGGCTGTTGAACAAGTTGAGGAGACTAAATTATTTGGCGTTACCTTAGATTGGTCAAAACATATAGATTCAATGGTTATAAAGATGGGGAGAGGTCTGTCTGTAATAAAGAGATGCTCTGATCTTTTGACACAACACTCCAAAAAGCAAGTTCTGCAGGCTCTAGTTTTGTCTAATCTTGATTATTGTCCAGTCGTGTGGTCCAGTGCTGCAAGGAAAGACCTAGTTAAGCTGCAGCTGGCCCAGAACAGAGCGGCACTTCTTGCTCTTCATTGTAATCAGAGGACTGATATAAATACTATTCATGCTAGTCTCTCTTGGCTAAGAGTTGAGGAGAGACTGACTGCTCACTTCTTCTTTTTATAAGAAACATTAATGTGTTGAAAATCCCAAATTGTTTGCATAGTGAATTTACACACAGCTCTGACACACACACACTTACCCCACCAGACATGCCACCAGGGGTCTTTTCACAGTCCCCAAATCCAGAACAAATTCAAGAAAGTGTACAGTATTATATAGAGCCATTATTGCTTGGAACACTGTTCCATCTCATATTGCTCAAATAAACAGCAAACCTGGTTTCAAAAAACAGATGAAGCAACACCTCACTGCACAACACCGCTCCCCTATTTGACCTAGATAGTTTGTGTGTATGTATTGATATGTAGGCTACGTGTGCCTTTAAAAAATGTTTTATATAGTTCTTGTCTATTCAAGTTCTGTATTATGTAATGTTTTGTGTGGACCACAGGAAGAGTAGCTGCTGCTTTTGCAACAGCTAATGGGGATCCTAATAAAATACACCCAAAAACAAATCAGGTTTGATTAACCTTTTTTTCTTCGGTGTGTGAATCTGGGCCAGCGATAGGCTACTTTGTTTTTACAGAGGAGCTTGTACGCAAATCACCCAAAATTAGAATTGCCAGTATGGCGTTCCGGACAGTTCCGGACAGTCAAGCACTGGTTAAGACATATTCAGCACTGGATTATAATTAATTTCTGTCTGGTTTCTGTTAGCAACTGTTTTATGTTTATTTTCAGATGATAGTCCAGAGCCATTGTGAGTGACAGGCAGTCTATTAACCTACCTTACACAGTCTATAGACTGACCTCATACTGATGTGATAAGTGTTGTCATTGTACATTTCTTTCTTCCTACTCAGGAATCCAAAAGATGACTTCAGCTACCAGCTTGCTGTTTTTAGTGATCCATTTTGCCTGTATCAGAGCTGGAAATTCCTCTGAGAGTAAGTTGTGCCATGAATGCCATAATATTGGTTATAAAATGTTATATACAAAAATAGTTTTCAGATGATTGTTACCTTTCTCTGTGGTTTGGGAGAACTGTGTATTATTTTTTAAACCAAATGTTCAATAAGATTGGTCACATGATAAAACTGACTACAATAACAGTAATTCTCTCTTGTATTAATGTCAAATTTTTTCTCTGATATTTTACTAACAGCATTTGTCAAACTGGAGTGTAAAACAGAATACCATGGGGTTTATGGTCAGCAGTCAATTGTAGAGTGCATTGTCAAACCAGTGGTTGAGAATGTGACCATCATAATGGTGACCTGGAAGAGAGTGGGAGCTGCTGCTAAAGCTGCTGCTAATTTGTTGGAATACCATACAGATAAAATGAACGCAATCCCTGGGTTTAAATTTGCTGAGCCATCCTGGAACAAGACGAATATGAATGTGTCCTTGTTGTTGACAAATACCAAGATGGCCGACAATGGGGAGTATGAATGCGAGGTGGAAACAGATGTTGGGCCTGCCAAAGCTACACCCAACCTCAGTGTCACATGTGAGTCATAGACTGTCTACAGTGTCATTTTAGGATAATAAACAAATTTTTCAACACCGGTTCGTGAAAGGAGCAAACTAAACATGTGAGATATTCAGCCAAGCTTGGAGTGCAATAGACAAATAGACAACCTATTTTATTAACGTGTCTCGGCTCATAGGTTATGATGCCCATACGCTGAAATCCTTTAGAATTAAGTTCTATTCAACTTTGATTGTTGTCACACACACACACACACACATACACACACACACACACACACACACGTGCACACAACCATACAACCACTAAGTCTTGCATCGAGGATAGAATTGTGAAATACAGTAGAACAGACTTTTCATTTCTGAGAAAGCACTTCCATACAGTTATGATACAAAGTTGATAAGGATGTTTATTCTGGAATATTCTCAGGGGGAGTTCAGATCTATTTGTAAGTGTGTGATTGGACAGCACAGCAGGAGCGTTGTTTACTCTCTGTTTCAGAATGACAGGGCTCAAATGGTACACAGTAGTACAACGTCCACAAATAGCCTCCATAATGCCATTCTGCCCATGGCATGCAATCAGTGTTTACAAATAATGTACACAGACTCAATTAGAACATCTGAGTGATAAAAGAAAGGTCATTCCAGTTTATTAAAATCACTCCTACTGTAATCTCATTCCAAGTTATAATCGTTGGATTGACGTTGAAAAGGTGCAAAGTCCGTCTAGATAATGTTTACCCACTGACGTTGTATAACTACTGATGTACCAAATAGCACCCACATGTATAATATAATTTCCCCTTTCTCTCTCTCTCTTCCAGCTAAGTACAAAACTCCAACCATGAGCTCCTTCCCTGACACCAACATCCACGAGAACACGAATGTGACCATTTACTGCAACTCTACAGGCGGGCACCAGAAAGGGTTGATCTTGTGGTTTGACGAGTTTGGCACAAACTGCACAGAGAGTGCTGAACTGGTTGCCAAAGAGACCGACGATGGTCTGTTTAGCCTCGCCAGTAAATTCACAGTGCTGAAGGCAACATCCAGTTACACGAACTACACGTGCAAAGTGCTCAATATCAATGGAGCCCTGGAGGGGAAGGCATCATTTGAGATCCAGTTTGTGCCCCGAGACTTAGGTACGTTCTGCCATGGCTGCTACCTAATGGTATGAATATGTTGGTGATGTCATCCTTTGTGAAAGCAGGGCGAAGTCTAAAACCTGCCAGTTTATCTTATTCCCTCATCCTGACCCTGATAATTGTAAAACCTCAACCTCAAAACATCACCAGCCTCAATCTAGTCTACTTTTAATAGCATAGATGTTATTTACGCCGTCTTTATCACATTTCTGAACGCAATAAAAGTCAGCTTTATAATGAGAGAACAACATGTCACTGAAGAGTGGAGTAGATACAGAGAATTATAACACTGCCCTAGGTCAGGCCATAACATGCTCCCGAATCTGACTAAACATCTTCCTTGAAACTCGAACAACAGGAAAATGCTTGTCTTGTTTTGGATAAGAAACAATAGAGCGCAATAGTAGTGGTGTCTTTTTGTAGGCAATAACTCCACCATGGTTCGTTGGACAAAGGCTATGGAGTAAATTAGTGGAGTTTTTGGATAAATGCCAAAAATAAGGTCTGTGGTAAACATAGGCTTAGGAGATCTTATACGTTTTGTTCTATGAGATAATCTTCATCAGGTAATGTAACCTTTTGTGAATTTTGAAGCATTTATGTAATTTAATAATGCACATAAAGGCTTCATAATTCATTTTTATTTTATTTATTTATTTCACCTTTATTTAACCAGGTAAGCCAGTTGAGAACAAGTTCTCATTTACAACTGTGATCTGGCCAAGATAAAGCAAAGCAGTGCGATAAAAACACACAGAGTTACATATGGGGTAAAACAAAACATAAAGTCAAAAATACAACAGAAAATATATATACAGTGTGTGCAAATGTAGCAAGTTATGGAGGTAAGGCAATAAATAGGCTATAGTGCAAAATAATTACAATTAGTATTAACACTGGAATGATAGTACAGGTCATGTTAACCGACTGATATTATCTCATAGAACAAAACGTATAAGACCTCCTAAACCTGTGTTAACCTCAGACCTTATTTTCGGTGTTTATCTCAAAACCGTATTCTTTCCCCTTTAATTTTTGCCATAGGAATGGCTGAACGAACCAAGGGTAACTCATTTCCGGGTTTTAGGACTACAAGCTGGCAAGCTCTATTCATGCTTGTTTCAACAGGAATCTAGAATCTTAAATTTTTTCTTTCTTATCCAGAGCGACTTACAAATTGGATGAACAGTGTCTGTCCCTTAGCTCCTCATGGTTAATGGGAATAGCAGCAGACATTCATAAGCTTCACATTGACCTTCCAGCAGAACTCAATAACATCACAGAAAATAATAACATCATACACAATATAATTCAACCACCTGGAGAGAGACAGCTAGCCTAGCGTTACCAACAGGAAATTAGATCAATTGGCCAAGCAGTACCACAGGGAAAGGGGATACCTAGTCAGTTGTACAACTGAATGCATTCAACCAAAATGTGTCTTCCGCATTTAACCCAACCCCTGCCTTACCTAGGTCAGTAGGACACACTGTGTCCCAATTAGGCTTGGGCGGTATACCGTATATACCGTATAATGGATTATTTGGAAATAGCCACAGGATGA
This sequence comes from Coregonus clupeaformis, assembly GCF_020615455.1. Classification (NCBI taxonomy): domain Eukaryota; kingdom Metazoa; phylum Chordata; class Actinopteri; order Salmoniformes; family Salmonidae; genus Coregonus; species Coregonus clupeaformis. The sequence goes on from NW_025534430.1 coordinate 69,250, forward strand.
TTTTTCAATACCCTTAATACTATTTCTTTGAAGTTTTAAAAATAAATGTGAATATTTGTTACTACTTTTTAAGTAAATCTCTCAAGTCAACTTATACGTTAGGAGATAAAGAAGATCGTGTTCTTTATTTCACCTGTTACATAATGTTTCATTATGAAGCTTACCGGTAGTCCCCAGCCACGTGGTGTTTGTTCACAAGCACACTACGATGAGAGACCAGAGCCTTGTGAGTCACTCACTGTTGTGCAGCACACCCCAGGTGATCTAGTTACAGTATGGAATTTACAACTAAATGTTTGCCAGCGAGATATCTTATAACTATTACGTTTACTGTCTAAAATGTGGCAAATGCTTTGGTTTGCTCATTTAGTAGCTAGTTAGCTATCTAGCTAAGTGGTTAACATCTTCCAAAATAAAGCCATCTGATGAGCCTATAGGAAATTACTTGGTTAATCTGATCCAATAGGTCCATAGGGAAATAATGATAGTGGAGTTGTAACAACCTGCGCTAGTTGCAAATTAGAGCTGATAGTCTCCAATCTGTCTCTAATGCCCCCTCTTATAATGATTCATAAGTGCAGTCATAATACCTTCTTACCAGAACATTCTGTCTCTGCAGTTGTTTCTCATCTCTGGCAGCCATTAAAAATATTTTTTTCTGACCTGCAGTCCTCCAGCTGTTGTTCTTTAGCCTGGCTGGGAACTTTTTAAGAAAAAGGATCCATCTAATGCCAAAACTAATTGTTCTTAGCAATGGGAAGTAAAGTAGCTCTTTCCTGCAGTCAGTGACCAAAAGCGCCCTCTTTGGCCTCATGGGTGGAATGTTATTAATATTTTTCAGAATTTCACAATTAATAAATAAAGTATTATTTAAAAAAACAACGAAAATCCTGTGTTTCTATGTCAAACGGTTTTGTTATATTCCAGTCTTCTAGATTTGTTTAAGACTACCAATAATCTCTCTGAGTGACTCTGATTTAGCCCACTGCAGTAAAAGGTTATTAAGATGCATTTAGATTAGAACAGAGCTCAAGTCTGTGTGTCTGAAATGCCCTGATTCTGACTTTGACCCTTTTTATAGCTAACCTTTTTCTCTTGACTTCATATGAATTGCCTATTTATTTTGTAACTCCCAATTTTTGTCAATTTTGTCTGTCCAGGTAGTAAAGCTGACAACTCTGTTTCCAACACCAATTGGCTTGCCCCGGTTGTAGTCATAGGATCTCTGATCTTTGGAATCTTTTGGACGCTGTTTTTTAAGAAGCGCTCCGCCCAACGTAAGTACATGAATTGTCATACTCATACAGTAGAGACTGTTGTGTCTGTATAAGTCCATAAACAAATATCATTACATGGAGCTTTGATCATGTATCTGATCATGTATCTGTTTGTCATGCTAGCTGGTGCTAGATTAATCTGTACAGAGGCCCTTCCTCTGCCAAGCCTGCATGCTCTGGCAGCCATCCATTTTGGCTTTGCATGGGGGATTACACAACCTGTAATGTTGTCTGGTAACTCAGCCAATTGTTTAGAGTAGTCAAATCAGTGGCATGTTGTGGCATACTATTAACCATGAATAACAGTATAGTCAGTACTTAATACAATCCATTACACTATTATAATATACACTGAGTATACCTAACATTAGGAACACCTTCCTATTATTGAGTTGCAAACTCCTTTTGCCCTCAGAACAGCTTCAATTTGTCAGGGGATGGACTCTACAAGTTGTCGATAGAGTTCCACATGGATGTTGGCCCATGTTGACTCCAATGCTTCCCACAGTTGTGTCAAGTTGGCTGGTTGTCCTTTGGGTGGTGGACCATTCTTGATACACACAGGAAACTGTTGAGCGTGATAAACCCAGTAGATTTGCAGTTCTACAGTTGTGCCTGGTACCTACTACCATACCCCATTCAAAGGCACTTAAATATTTTGTCTTGCCCATTCACTCTCTGAGTGGCACATACAGAATCCATGTCTCAATTGTATCAAGGCTTAAATCTTTCTTTAACCTGTCTCCTCCCCTTCATCTACATTGATTGAAGTCAATTTAAACAGGTGACATCAATAAGGGATCATAGCTTTCACCTGGATTCACCTGGTCAGTTTATGTCATGGAAAGAGCAGGTGTCCTAAATGTTTTGTATACTCAGTGTAAAATATTATAATAATACTATTATCTATTAATGGATTAAGTACTAACTGCACTAGTAGGCTATCTATTGTTCATCAACATCGCTTTTGGTTTAATTATGATCTTTTTAATGTAATTTGTTTTAAGATAAATTGTAATATTAGGTTTTGTGTCTTTTTTTACAGGAGCTCGAAGGCAGTCCAACTTGCCATTAATGAGTATGTCCTTCGATATTCAGTATTTATTTAAATGTTGAATATTTGATTTATTTATCACTTTGGGTTTATTGTTTCCCATCTTTCCTAGACAGTTCACAGAATTCCCTGTAAAAGCAATACATATACTTTATAATGACCAACATCATATTTGGACTTTTGATCAAAATTATAACTCAACAAATTATTCAATTTTCCAAGGCAAAAGCAATACTCCATAATGCATTCACATAGCCTGAGTGCAAGTCTGTTTGGGCTATCATGCCAACTCCTTGTCACTCATCGTCATGCGTAACATCTTTGTCTTGACAATGAGCTATGGAGTTGGCAACAGTAGTACAAACAGCTATTTGACCAGGCTAGCATTCACATGCTTTTGGTTTGTGAAACTAGCCACTCAGCCTTGGACATTAAAACTGTGAAACCGTGGCCACTCACCCGGAACACGTCTGTCTGTTGTCACCCTTCCAAATCTACTCACTAACCACATCCTCTATCTGTCCCTCTTTACTGTAGCTTCAGAGGGAGATACTTTGTTTGCATTGGGCCCTTATTTATGATAGGCAGACACTGTGTGTACAGCATATCAGTCTAGGGCAGGTATGGGGGCCTCCAGGGGCAAACATGGACCTGATTTCTGGTCCCAGTCCGTCCCTGTATCTGTCCCAGTATAATATCTGATATGCTGTACACACAGTGTCTGTCCTATCAGTCTAGGGCAGGTATGGGGGCCTCCAGGGGCAAACACGGGCCTGGTTTCTGGTCCCAGTCCGTCCCTGTATCTGTCTCTGTACAATATCTGATATGCTGTACACACAGTATCTGTCTTAGCTATCCTATTAAACATCACTACTATAGTGATTGAATGTAAGTCAAAGGGAAGTGTTTCATCACATGCGTCTGTGGTGTCCGAACAACGATGCTGCAATGATGTGTTGATAAGGAATCCGCTGACACTGTACTTATTTATAAAAGTTTATTATATCAAAGATTTCAGCATCAATTTACAGACTCTGCAGAATCTGGAGAGCAATGAAACCAATCCCAAATATGATCACTCTCCCATTATTTTGTTAAAACATGGTATATATATCCGATGCTTTATGTAACATAAGGTGGCATGATTTGAATAGACCAATCCCTGGCCTCCACATAGCAGAATCTCCTCTGTTTTAGGGGGCCCCTATAGTAACACTTTCCAGATGTTTCAGCAAAGTAGAGTACATTTCATCTAACCCACAATATGAAAACCTCAGCCAAAGTTATAGAAGTTCAGATACCACATATTTCCCCCCTTCGAGACTAATTAAGCCTCGAAAACAAAAATAATAGGATTATGACAAATAACAATTTTTATTACATCAGGCTTCTTGTGTAACTTTAGCAATAAAACAAAGTTTATGGAGTGTGAACACATTTTTATGGAGTGTAAGAGCGAAAAACCTGTCTGGCAGCTTTCTTTCCAAATATCCATCAATCAATCAAGATAGGAAAATTCTCTCATGGCCCCTCTGCCCCAGGCGACCACCTAAGTACTCCAGATCAATTTATACATCTTTATCAATGCATTTTAAGCTATGGTGCAATCGAATACACGTGAAAGCCTCAGAAAACAAAATAAAATCCCAAAAAAATTCCACATTCAGGCTGGTCGACCCATCGGACCCTCCCGTGGATTCTCTCTGTCCCTGCCTAGACCCAATATCCCTAAGCGTCAAAGAAAAAAGAAAAACATCTGAGGTCCCCACATGTACCCAACAACAGAAAACATAATTCTTCAAAACATGAATACAGAAAGAATATGACACAAATTATGTATTACACATGCAAATATGTATATATATCAGTGCAGACACTGGAATGTAGTCCACTACACTGCAGCTCCTCAGCAGTATCGACTTTCAATGCAACGTCGATGATGAAATCTGAACATTTCCACACCGTCCTTGTTCAGCTTCCTCCAGTCCATTCATATTGTCCATGTTTGAGTATTTGAATCCCACTCTGCACATTCCCCATATGCTTCTGGAAGAAAAGAAAACACCAACCAGTATCTTTTGCAAAGCAACACATGAAAATTAAAACATAAATATCAAAAATAATAAATAAAAATGATATATAAAAATGATATATAAAAATGAATCACATTCCATTTCCCCCTTTGATTCATAAGAAAACACTAAATATCACAACAATATGCAAAGAAATTTGAAAATTATCGCACAATCAGATATTCAAAATGGATATCTATCCATCAATACTCCATCCAGTACCACTTGTTCATCTCCATCTAGATCAGTCACGGTTAACAACGGCATCTGAGTGTTGTCTCCAGGCATCACAACTCCAGGCATCACAACATCTCAATATCATAGCCTTCGCAAAAGTCAATAACAAAGACTTTCCTAGAGTTACTTCAACCCTAGTTTTCGTAACGTTTTGGTCTAACTTTTTTCTGAACTGGTCTGGGGCTACTTTGTCTATCCGAATCACCGGCTTCTCCTGTAACAGAGTTGCCCTTGGTGATCTCTGCGGTTTCACATTCCACTGAAATATGCCCTGTTGTTTCTGGGACGTATTGAAAATCAATGTCCCCAAATCTCCTTTCCTGTCCATCCATTGCAGAGTCGTGTCTGACATCATCAGAAGTGTACACATGATCATCAACGTTGTCCACAGCATGGACAATCTCTCCTTCTGGGTTTTGACTCTGGATATTGTCATGCATCTCTCCTTCTGTCTGTTCTTCCCTATCTTCATCCTGCTCTCTTGAGCCTTCAACATCTTGGCTCTCTGCGCGTGGCACCTCTTCTCTAGGCGCTTTAACACAATATGACAAATGATACCACGTTGGAGACCCTTTAACCTGGACAGCCGTTCCAGTACTACGAACAACTTCAAATGGTCCCTCACGGCGTTCGTTATACCACTTCCTTCTAAATACCTTCACGAACACCTTGTCCCCAGGTTGCACTGTACTCCTTTTTTGCTCATCGAGCTTCTCCTGCACCTCTTCTTTTCTTTGCCTGTCAGAAACATATGTGGATAACTTTTTATGAAAATTGGCCATATATGTAACATATGCTCTCATTTCATCTTCCAAAAGAGCCAAACTTGGACCCTTTCCGCTTGTTCGCAAACAAGGCGTAGGCATCCTTCTTCCTGTGACCAGTTCATGGGGTGTCATAAGTAGATCACGCAACTCACTTGAGCGACACACCATTAATGCTAAAGGGAGCGCCGCTATCCAGTTTAGACCCGTATGCTGGCAAATCTTGACAATGCGATTTTTCAAAACAACATTCATTTTTTCACAATTCCCTTGACATTGTGGGTGATAAACTGCTCCTAGACGTTGCTTAATTCCCAATTTTGCAAAATCAATTTCACTGATTTATCCACAAACTCTTTCCCAATATCTGAGGATATTTGATCGGGAAGTCCCCACCTGCTTATGACTTCTTTACACAAGAACTTGGCAACCGACTGAGCGTCTTTTCGCTTGGTTGGACAGGCCTCCGGCCATCGTGAAAATCTATCCACAACCACCAGCATGTATCTTTTCCCTTCAACTGGTTTTATCATATCAACAAAGTCGATAACCAACTCACGCATAGGACCTCTCGGTGTTGGAATGTGACCAGGAAGAACAGTCACACCCCTGCAAACATTATTTTTCAGACAGATTGTGCACCTGCCTATGACATAGTCAACCTGCTCAAGCAAATATGGTGCCCAAAAACCATACTCCTTTGTGATCTTTCTCCTAACCTCCCCCCTTGCAACATGAGCTAACCCATGTGCTTCCTGAATCATCAGACCTAATAGGTCTAGAGGCACTACTATCAACCCCTCATGGTTTCTCCAAAGACCCGTAGCATCTTTGACGGCACCTCTGTCTAGCCATAACTGTTTGTCAATCGTAGAAGCAGCTTCCTGCATCAAAATCACATCCTTAAGCGTAATTTTGTCTTCCAAGTCCACTCCATGAGTGACCAGAAAAACCTTGCCCAATTTGTCCGCTCCTGTGACGGCTTTTGCAGCTTCATCAGCAGCTTTGTTCCCTTGTGTGACTTTTGACACATCTGTTTTATGAGCTGCACACTTAGCTATCGCTATCTCTTTAGGCTTCATCATAGCATGCAACAGTTTCATTAATTGCGCATGATGTTGTATCGGAGAACCATCCATTTTCTTAAACCCTCGACCTTTCCACACACGCTCCAAACAAATGACATACATTATGTGCATATGCAGAATCAGTATATATCGTCACTCGCTTTCCTTCTGCTAACAAACACGCTTCTGTTAGCCCCACAAGTTCAGCAAGTTGTGCGGACGCAGGCTGTGGTATTACTTCAGCCTTTTCAACAACAAATCCAGTTCCTTGGGCTTTAACTACTGCATAGCCAGCACACAATTTATCTCCCACACGATAACAAGACCCATCAGTCCAATACTCCAGGTCTGTCTCAAGTAATGGAAGGGCTTGCAAATCTGATCTAAGCCTCAAGTATTTCTCTGCTTCTTGAACACAATCATGTGGCTCACCATCCTCTGAAGTTGGCAAATTCTCGGCTGGATTCACCGTATCACACCTCACTAGGGTGACATCTTCCTACTCTAAGAGCCTATGATAGTCTCTGAGCCTAGGCATAGTTAATGTATATTTTCCATAGTTCAGAAGATTTCTGAGACTATGATGGGTAAGAATTGTTACTGGGTAACCCATCGTAACAGATGATGCTTTGTCATACATTAACTATACTCCCACCATTGCTCTGTAGCACAGTGGTAGCCCTAGTTCTACTTCTGAATAGGCAGTAGAGTAGTAGGAAATAGGTTGAGGATTCGTCCCTGTACCTGTCGGCTGACAAAGAACTGCACATGCATATTTACCTCCAGTAGAAGTAGACACATATAGCAAGAAATTCTTAGAGTAGTCTGGTAGTGTGAGTGCTGGTGCCTCTTGTAACCGCTGTTTGATCGTTTCAAATGCTACAAGGACTTCCTGTGTCCAGGAAAGATTGCTATGGAGTTGACCATTCCCAGTATCTTTAACCATAGCTCTCAAAGGTCCCGTCAAACTAGCATAGCCCTCAACCCAGGCTGAAGAATAACCAGCAATACCAAGAAATGTCATCATCTCTCTGACAGTTCTAGGCTTCGGAGCCTTACGAATAGCTTCCAATTGACTGTCAGAAATGCTTCTGTGTCCATGCGTTATTTTGTGACCCAAATAAACGACCTTCTCCTGGCAATATTGCAACCTTTTCTGTGAAACCTTATGCCCTTTTCTGCCAATATCTGTAGCAATTTAATTGAGTCTTTATGACATGTTTCCTCATTCTGTGAACAGATAATTATATCATCCACGTACTGAATGACAGTGCTTTGCAATATCTGATCTATCCCTACCAAATCGTCCTTCAGTACTTTATTGAAAATGTGAGGACTATGTTTGAACCCTCGTGGCAATCGCCTGTACTCATAGAACTGTCCATTATATGTGAACCCAAATAAACCCTGACTTTCTACACTAAGTGGAACACAAAAAAATGCACCACATAAGTCTAACACCGTGAAATGTGTCGCATCAGGAGGAATGTGGGCTAACAAGGTATGCGGGTCTGGCACTTCTGCTGGAAAATCAGTTTCTACTTCATTCACTGCTCTCAAATCATGAACCATACGATAAGTCTCATCGGGGTTCTTCACAGGCAACAAAGGCGTGTTACTCTGAGGATTTTTTTATTGTCTTCAAAACACCTGCTTTCGAAAGTCCTTCAATTTGTGGTTCGGTCCCTTGGATTGCTTCATCTTTCAATGGATACCGATTCTTCCAAGGAGGTCTGGCTCCTGGTCGAAGTTCAACTTTCACCGGTTGGGCTGATTTCACAAGTCCAATATCGGTACTGTGTTGAGACTACAAACATTCTGGAACTTGTTGCAACATCTCCTCTTTCATAGGGTCTGAATCCATCTTCGCACTGCAAATAGATTCATGTGTCATCCGTACAGCTTGTGGCTGTCCTTGTCCTTGAGCCGAAATCATGATTTTGAGAAATCGCTGATCTTCACTCCTCCAAATCGCCAAATTCTCTTTCATCGGTACAAAAACAGCTTTCTCTGCTTCTGTCATCATTTCTCCTATATGCTTCTGCTCATAGTCTTCAGAAACCAACACGGTCACATGTGGCACACTCTTCTCAATCTCAAATTCTTTATCCAGATAATAGTTTGTGTTTATCTTCATAGCTGCTCCTTGTGGTCCTAAAATTATGCAACATGAGCTGAGTTGAACTTTCTTTGGTTGATGACTCAACCATTCCTCTGAGTTCGATTGGGCAGCATTCTTGAAATACTTGAGCGTACAATGAAATGGATATTCCGGAAGCCTCACATCTGGCATGTTTGCCACAATGAATTTCTCCCATATTTTAGCCGGCTTCAAAAAATCTGCACTGAGATTTCCAATCCAAAATACTGAAGAAGAGTCAATCTCTGTCGTCATCAACAATTGGTAAACCGTTTCTTTTAGCACTTCTACCAGACAGCCGTCTGGCGTACATTTTATTGTACAATTCAATCTACACAATGCATCTCTTCCCAACAATGCAATAGGTGTATGTTCCGATACCAATATGGGTATTGTAGTTTTCTGATTTTTATAGCAGAGCTCAATTGGTTCCGTAAGAGGAATCAGCTGTTTCACTCCCTCAAACCCGATTGTCCGAATCAGTTGATTGGACATGGGGAGATGTGTAGCATCTTCAGGCCGAACACAGGTGAAAGCAGCTCCGCTATCCGCCATCACTTCCAATGGTCGGTTGTTTACTTTCACCTCAATTGTTGGATCTTTTTCCGGTACTGATGCTACCAGCTGACACCCCCCTTTCGGATCTTCTGGGCACCTCTAGAATCCTGGCTCCGGGCCCCTATAAGGGTTCACCGGTCCTCCAAATGATCTTGACTGGCCCCTGTATCTTCCTCTGAAATTTCCTATGGTGTTTCCTCCTGGCCCATTACACTCACGGGCAAAGTGACCAACCTGTCCACAATTATAACACACTTCTGAAGATTGCTGGAAGTATGGATTAAATCTTCCTCCTCTTCCTCTTCCTAAACCTTCTCGTCCTCTTCCTCTCCAATTCTGTGTCTGTCCGGAAACTGGCTGTGGATATGAAACAACTGGTACCACTAGTGGTGGCTGGGACAATTGCGGTTGGACCTGGTTCGGTTGAAGCTGTGGCAGTGATTGTTGATTTGGTGAACACTGATTCTGCATAACCAAAGCCTGTTTCTTCTCCTTCTTCTTATTCTCCACCAGTTGTATTTGATTGAGTTTTCTGAGAGTTTCTTGGTCCTGTTCTTTCTGGTTGTGTTCCTTTTTCCTGTATAGATCCACTTGATGGGCTATATGATCTGTATAGATACCTTTTGCCATGCTTCCAAGTCCAACCACCTCTGCCACCCACCAACTTACTGGTGAGGGCAGCCCCATCTGCAGTTTAGCTCGCAAAATTGACTGCTCCATTTGACTCACATCTGGATCATTTCCGGTAATATTTCTCCACACTTGATGAGCTCTTGACACAGAGGCTCTCGGATTTTCTTGTTGTCCTAGTGGGTCAATCAGAATGTTGTCAGGATGCACATTTGTTGGAAACGTATCTTTCAGTGCTCTCCACAGCCGATTTCTACTTGCAGCTAACAACTCAGGATCATTCACCGCAGTCCCCACATATCGATTAAGTCCAGCTCTCTGAAAAATGTCTTCCATACCTGGAATCCCAAGGAGATTAGCCAAAAGTATCTTAATGTCTCCTATGGCAGACTGTGTTCCCACCGTAATTTCTTCCAACTTTGAAATCCAAGGATGTGCTCCATCTTGAAGAGTAGGCAGCTTCTCAAGTATATCTGACATATCGGTATTCTGCAGAGGCTTATACTCCAGGTTCTGTCCTCAGATTATCACTGGCATCATCTTCTTACTTGTGCTCCCTTTTCTTGGGCGCAATGTATACTTCCTCTCCAATTTTTGGGATCATTTTTTCAGCAGTTTTTCCTTCTGTATCTTCAGCTTCTCGAGTTGTTCTTCCAATTCTCTTACTTCTTCTAAATTATTTGACTTATCCAAGCATGATATGCATCGATCCATATCTCTTTCTATTTCTTCTGTGCTAGTCATTGTAGGATAAAATCCTCTTGAACATGAAGCACCTTTAATCTCCAAATCTTCATCGCTGTCTCCATCTTCACTTTCATCAGAGGTCGGATCTCTTGTATCCTTCTTCTTCCAACTTCTATCACCCCTTCTTTCCGCTCTGGCCAACCTCCGTCTGATCACAGGGTCATATCCACCCATGATCTCTTCTGAATCACTCTGATCATCATCATCTTCAAATTCCATCCTCCTGAACCTCACTCTACCCTTAGATTCCAGACGTGTCGTTTACTTTTGGAGTTTGGATTCATCCTCCCGAGTGGCGCAGTGGTCTAAGGCACTGCATCGCAGTGCCAGCTGTGCCACTAGAGATCCTGGTTCGAATCCAGGTTCTGTCGTAGCCGGCCGCGACCGGGAGACCCATGGGGCGGCGCACAATTGGCCTAGCGTCGTCCAGGGTAGGGGAGGGAATGGCCGGCAGGGATGTAGCTCAGTTGGTAGAGCATGGTGTTTGCAACGCCAGGGTTGTGGGTTTGAAAAATACAAAAAATAATGTATGCACTCACTAACTGTAAGTCGCTCTGGATAAGAGCGTCTGCTAAATGACGTAAATGTAAATCTTTATGGTCGTTTCTGCTTGTCCTCTCTCTATTATTCGTTCATCTTCATCTCTGATGCAATAATCACCCTCCTGAATGATCACTGGAAGCTGAGGATAGACGTCCTTAAACTCTACTTCTTCCTCGTAAGGTGGGGGTCTTTTTGCTGAATCCGTATGTGAGAAAGGTGTATTGACTTCTGCCATTAGTTTTTCTGTTATCTTCGCCTCTTTTGCCATTTTCTCTATACCTCTGTCTCTTATCTTTTGTATCTTTTATCAGTTTTTGTCCCTCATTTTCAAACAACTTAAGAACACCCAGCTCTCTTTGTCTCTTTTCTTTATGATGTTCCCCTTTTTTCCCCTTCTTTTGATCTGCCTTATATGTGGACACAAGCACTTGCATTATTTTAATTACGTCTGGGTTAAGAGTCCCTTCCACTGGCCATGGTTGTTCAATGTCAGGCCAACGTTTATGCCATTTTCCAGATAACCTTGCAATACCATTAACTAGAGGGTTACTCTTTTGTACTACATCAACAGGAGTAATTACTTTCGTAGTTTTGATGTCCTTTTTCCGCATTGTAACAACTCTTTTATATTCCTTTATTGTGAATTATTTTATTATTATTATTATTTTAAACGAATTAATTTGTAAACCAAAAAATACTTTAAGCTATGTAGCTTATCTTACCCTCCTATTTTTTTTTTTTATTCTACCAAATTATTGATTAGTGGCAATCTTACCACATTCGATAAAGGAAACTAGTCAACTTCAGAGCAATCGAAAAAGAAAGACTTGTAATCCAGCAACACTACAGCGCCCACAAACCAATTGCTTAATAAGCACCCAATCACCTTAATTTTACAGAATAATCTCAGTGCTGGATTTCCAACACAACTCTAATCAAAACAACCCATGCACAAAGAAAACTCCAATGTGTAATTCTCAATTACATCAATTGATCAGTCTGTTGCCAAGTCCCCTGCTAAATGGTCACAACATGAAATGTTTTAGGCATACACAAACAGATAAATGCCCTTCATCGAGAAATGTGTCTATAATATCCTGTAAGGGAAAGTAAGTTTGTGGATAGAACAGTACTGGCCTTAATTGGACTGGATCCAGGACAGCGCACGCTGTCGCGTGATGCACTGGTCAGCACCTCCTCTCTCTCTGTCTCCTCCTTCTCGTCTCTCACACCACAGGAGAACAAAAGAAAAAAGAAAGATTTCCTTACAAAAAACTAAAACCCCTGTTCTCAACCAAAACATATATATGTATATATATCTAACATAAAATCTTATCATAGCATGAGTCGAGCATATAAATCTATGCACAATCCATTCAGCTGAAACACAGCAGAGACATCTTTCTTTCCACACACACATACACACTCTGTCTCTCATACACACATGAAAACTATCCAATCAACAAGAATGCATTCATTCATACAGTTCCTAAAGCATGCTTCCGCCGCTCCTTTTCCTTTATTCCTTTTCTTCCAAAATTTTGGTTGCCTTGAGTTGCAGATATTCAATGAGAGGCTACTTCAGACATATAGCTCGTCAACTATATATCGAAAGGTAACATACAATTGAATTTTGTATTCTACAATCTCCCAGTTCCTTGGAATGGACCCGAAAATTCACCTAGTGACTTTCCAGGATTTGCGGCCCATCTAATGATCGCCTCATTTGAGGGCTTCCGTAGATCAGCGGCGTCCTAATCCTTATTCCTGTTTTCCTTAGTTCCTTATTTTATTCCTTTATTTTATTCCTTTTTCCCTTTAATTTTATTCAAGCCAAATTTCCCTGGGCCCAGTGTTATCAATTAATTTTTTTCCTTTGATCCTTTATTATATTCACACTCCCCCCTGTTTGCGTTGTTTCCAACGCAAACAACATTTAGAAATTTAGAACGGAATCTCATCACACAGCAATCACAGCATGGCACACACAGGTTCTTCACGGTGCATTCCCTCAACGCACACACAGCCACACGAACTGACCAGCGCCCAAAGTTGTGAGAAAGCTCACCTTATCTGCCGGCCTCTGGAGCGGGAGTCAGCTCGGAGCCCATGATGGAACGTTGAAACAGACGCAACTGTGGTGTCCGAACAACGATGCTGCGATGATGTGTTGATAAGGAATCCGCTGACACTGTACTTATTTATAAAAGTTTATTATATCAAAGATTTCAGCATCAATTTACAGACTCTGCAGAATCTGGAGAGCAACAAAACCAATCCCAAATATGATCACTCTCCCATTCTTTTGTTAAAACATGGTATATATATCCTATGCTTTATGTAACATAAGGTGGCGTGATTTGAATAGACCAATCCCTGGCCTCCACATAGCAGAATCTCTTCTGTTTTAGGGGGCCCCTATAGTAACACTTTCCAGATGTTTCAGCAAAGTAGAGTAAAGTTAATCTAACCCACAATATGAAAACCTCAGCCAAAGTTATAGAAGTTCAGATACCACACGTCACAAGTGGAGTATAAAATGGAGGCTGGATGATTACAAATTGTTTACCAAACCAGTTGCCAATGATGATGGCTCCTCTTTTGTACTGTTCTCATGGGGAAATCGTAAGAATTGACTCACCCCTGTCCTAATTAAGGTAGTTTAGCTGCATGGCTGTGGTGAAGGGAGATTATTTATTTGCGTCTTACTATTATGTGTGGCTGTGTGTGCGTTGAGGGAATGCACCGTGAAGAACCTGTGTGTGCCATGCTGTGATTGCTGTGTGATGAGATTCCGTTCTAAATTTCTAAATGTTGTTTGCGTTGGAAACAACGCAAACAGGGGGGAGTGTGAATATAATAAAGGATCAAAGGAAAAAAATTGGGCCTACCTGCACTGTGAGGGAAGACTTGCTGTCTTGACTAACTTTTCTCTTTCTGCCCAACTGTTAATTCCACTGAACTTTGGAGGAGGCAATGCTCCTCTGGAGATTTAAATGTTAGATGACATTCCTCCACAATATCTCACAGATCAGCTTCTCACTTGTCCTTGTCGGTTATAGGTCACAGTGGCCATCCAACAGACAGACATCACGATGAGACATACAGACATCATGATCACTGACTGTCTTTTTCTTTTTTAGGTGGCCACCAAACAGATACCAGGCATGATGAAGATGTTGAAGCAAAAGGTACTGTGTCCATGTGTTCAATCTACAATTAATATATCTATCTAAAGTAATTGTATCTACATCTACTGTATTTATAATAGCTCTCTTTCTATTCAGCATCATAGCTTCATTTTTTAAATGATTGATTATCTTGTAGTTAACCTTGTAGTTATCTTGTAGTTTACATGCTGTCCTTGTTCCTTGTAATGATTAGTGGTGTCTCTCCTGTTTTTACTTTCTATTATTTTGTAACAATATGCTCTTTCTCTCTCATTCTCTCTATCTTTCTCTCTCTCACCTTCTCTGTCTGTCTGTCTGTCTGTCGGTCTCTTTTTCTTTCACTCTATTTCACTCTCTCTCCCTCCTTCCCTCCCTCTCCCTCTCTCCAGGTCTAAACAGGGACAGTCCACAGGATCAGCATTCCAGTCTCTAGTAACTGATTCGTTAACTGGCAGTCTCTGAAAGGGACTGTTTCCTTGACGATCAAAAAGGGGCTTGTCACCATCACTATCCTTTGATGGACTGTTTCCTGTTAAGTGTCCGATGACAGTCACTTTGGCACTCAGGTCATTCTGATTGAGGCATTTGTTTCTTCATAATCTACTGATAATACCAGCAAACTTGAACGTTGCAAAAATTCTGTGCAACTTCTGGCGTGCTTTTACTGTGAACACTGAGGCTGTACCCGTTTTAAGTTAGTTTTAACAGTGGTCAAGTAGGCTAGTATGGCTATCATAATGTAGGCCTACCAGAGTGGCCTACCATAAAAAACAATGGAGCAAATGCATCCCATAACATTTTAACATGGAAATATCCTACAGTAGCAGCCAATGTGTGGTGTTCAATGTAGGCCTACATTCAATGAAACTTTAGAAAAAAACATGCAGGGCTTGACATTAACCTGTTTATCCACTTGTCCTTCAGACAATCAGGTTTTGATGGATACTACTGTGCCTGGTACTATGCTCCCTGAGCTTTGATTATGCTACAATGTGTATGGGAAGAAATGTTAGGCTAAATAGTGCATTACTTTTGACTAGAAAGAATAGGGTGCCATTTGGAATTCAACCTATGACTTTGTGTAATCTCTAAACATTAACCAACCTTGTTACCAACAGCCAGCCTGTTGCTTCAACAGTTGTACTGCAGCAGTTTCTTTTGTTTTGTCCTTCCTTTTTCTGCTGGTGGAAAATCAGGATCTGTGTCTATATCTATGTCTGATCTGTGTCTATATCTATGTCTGATCTGTGTCTATATCTATGTCTTGCCCAGGGCTCGCCTCCATGAGGTCAGTTTAATGGAACGCAACAGTAAACATGAAAAACAATGGACTAGAGTCAATTATTAATCTGAGAGAATTGGTATCAGTTTCAATTGAACATGGACATTTTCACCTGGTGGTTGATTATGATAATTTTGGAAAACCATTTAGAAACATTTTGTGTTATGCAAGAGGCAGCTATTGTCTTATAGTTATATAATGATTGTTTCAGTTCCCTTTTTCTGATATCATGTTGCTGGTGATAGCATTACATATCAACAGAGAAATCTGTTGTTCTATTGTGGCAACTTGAGGCGAATGCTGTCCACAACAAGACTCCACCTCCCACAATTCCTGCCAAATCTTCTACAGTATCTGCTCCTTTTTGCTTATGTGCATACTTCGCAGTTGGCACTGTAGATAAAGATATGATTAACCTATTTCTATGCCAGCCTGCATGGCACTAGTCAGGGACTTTTTTGTTGTTGATCTTTGCTTAAATCTACTATGGTGGCTTGAGATGTTTGTGTGTAAAGTTACATTTATTTCCCATTTCTAACAAAAATAAGACATGTTATTTCATAATGTAAGAGGCCGAGATGAGAGCAGACTCCTGTCTGTATATGAAGTGATTATCATGAGATTTGTTAATAGGTTAAAAAAAAAGACAATGTCCTGTTTTCGGCCGATAGATATGCCTGCTTGAGGCCTACTCCGCACTTTACCCCATATAACAGACTTTATTGTTGCTACATTTTGTATGTTTTTATATGTGACTTTGTTTGTTATTAATGAGATCATTGAGATTAAAGCTTTTTTACTTTGTTCAGATAAAACATGTAAATCATCTTTTGTATGATATTTTTGGATGTATTTCGCACTGTGAAATTCCTATTCAAATCTCACACCTTGATACTGTTAATTAAATATAGGGCAGTAAGAACGTTTTTACACAGAAAGTTTTGTAAATAGAATGAAAGGAAGCTTTTGAATTGTAGTAATTAAAAACAACAATCTTTAAACAAATGAAAATCAAAATTGATGGGGAGGCTAATCTGTATTCTTTCATGTTCTAAGATCTAAACTGTTTTAAGGAACCAAAAGCGGGTAACCCTCCATGTGCTCGCCAGAGGTAGCCTGACTGCCATTAGGTACCGAGATGAGATTCTCAGACCCCTTGTGAGACCATATGCTGGTGCGGTTGGCCCTGGGTTCCTCCTAATGCAAGACAATGCTAGACCTCATGTGGCTGGAGTGTGTCAGCAGTTCCTGCAAGAGGAAGGCATTGATGCTGTGGACTGGCCCGCCCGTTCCCCAGACCTGAATCTGGGACATCATGTCTCGCTCCATCCACCAACGCCACGTTGCACCACAGACTGTCCAGGAGTTGGCGGATGCTTTAGTCCAGGTCTGGGAGGAGATCCCTCAGGAGACCATCCGCCACCTCATCAGGGACATGCCCAGGCGTTGTAGGGAGGTCATACAGGCACGTGGAGGCCACACACACTACTGAGCCTCATTTTCACTTGTTTTAAGGACATTACATCAAAGTTGGATCAGCCTGTAGTGTGGTTTTCCACTTTAATTTTGAGGGTGACTCCAAATCCAGACCTCCATGGGTTGATCAATTTGATTTCCATTGATAATTTTTGCGTGATTTTGTTGTCAGCACATTCAACTATGTAAAGAAAAAAGTATTTAATAAGATTATTTCATTAATTCAGATCTAGGATGTGTTGTTTAAGTGTTCCCTTTATTTTTTTGAGCAGTGTATTTAAATTGACTGATTTCATCTTATAAACTGTAACTCAATAAAATCTTTGAAATGGTTGCATATTGCCTTCATATTTCTATTCAGTATAGTTAAGACCTATTCAGTACTTTACTTTAGTCGATCTGGATTTGTTTCTGTTTGCAACTTTTTTATGTCTTTATTTTTGGATGACAGTCCAGAACCATTGTGGGTGACAGGCAGTCTAAAGACCTACCTCATACAGTCTATAGACTTACCTCATACTGCTGTGACTCTTTCTCAGGAACCAAAGATGACTTCAGCTACCAGCTTGCTGTTTTTAGTGATCCATTTTGCCTGTATCAGAGCTGGAAATTCCTCTGAGAGTAAGTTATGCCATAATAATGGTTATAAAATGTTATATACAAAAACACAAAACTAGATGTATTGTTTTCAGCTGATTGTTAACTTTGTGGTTTGGGAGAACTGTATATTATTTTTTACTAAAAGTTCAATAAGATTGGTCACATTATGATAAAACTGACTACTATAACAGTAATTCTCTTTTGTATTAATGTCAATTTTTCTCTGTAATGATATTTACTTATAGCTTTTGTCAAACTGTAGTGTAAAGAAGAATACCATGGGGTTCATGATCAGCAGTCACTGCTGGTGTGTAATGTCAAAACTGTTCAGAATGTGACCATCTTGACAGTGACCTGGAAGAGATTGGGAGGTGATGCATCTTTGTTGGAATACCATAAAGAAGAAAATAACTCAACCCTTGGATTTAAATTTGCCGTGCCATCCTGGAACAAGAAGAATATGAATGTGTCCTTGTTGTTGACAAATACCAAGATGGCCGACAAGGGGGCGTATGAATGCATAGTGGACAGTGGTGGTGATGCCACAGCTACAACCAGCCTCAGTGTCACAGGTGAGTCCTGTACTGTCTACAGTTCAACCAAGTTTTATTACAAAAAGATAAACACCTTTCAACACAGGTTCATGAAAGAAGCAAACTGAACATGTGAGATATTCAGCCACTCTTGGAGGGCAATAGAAGAATACAATACAATACAATACAACAACTTATTTATTTTATGTGTTTCGGATCAAAGCCTTCATCAGGGTGTTATGACTGATTTGAGGACTAGGCTGCCGAAGTTTTATCAACATATCAACTGTTGTACTCGCGCAGCTAAAACCCTCAACCATTACTCCGCAAGTCAATCAAACAGGCAAAACGCCAGTATAGAGACAAAGTGGAGTCGCAATTCAACAGCTCATACACGAGGCGTATGTGGCAGGGTCTACAGACAATCATGGACTACAAAAGGAAAACCAGCCACATCGCCGACACCGATGTCATGCTTCCGGACAAGCTAAACACCTTCTTCGCCCACTTTGAGGATAACACAGTGCCACCAACGCGGCCCACTACCAAGGACTGTGGGCTCTCCTTCTCCGTGGCCGACGTGAGTAAGACATTTAAGCGTGTTAACCCTC
Source organism: Coregonus clupeaformis (assembly GCF_020615455.1). Taxonomy (NCBI): domain Eukaryota; kingdom Metazoa; phylum Chordata; class Actinopteri; order Salmoniformes; family Salmonidae; genus Coregonus; species Coregonus clupeaformis. Next base: position 88,011 of record NW_025534430.1, read on the forward strand.
GCAAGGCTGCCGGCCCAGACGGCATCCCTAGCTGCGTCCTCAGAGCATGCGCAGACCTGCTGGCTGGTGTGTTTACAGACCTATTCAAACTCTCCCTATCCCAATCTGCTGTCCCCAAATGCTTCAAGATGAACACCATTGTTCCTGTACCCAAGAAAGCAAAGGTAGCTGAACTAAATGACTATCGCCCCGTAGCACTCACCTCTGTCATCATGAAGTGCTTTGAGAGACTAGTCAAGGATTATATCACCTCTAACTTACCTGTCACCCTAGACCCACTTCAATTTGCTTACCGCCCCAATAGATCCACAGACGATGCAATCGCCATCACACTGCACTCTGCCCTATCCTATCTGGACAAGAGGAATACCTATGTAAGAATACTGTTCATTGACTATAGCTCAGCATTCAACACCATAGTACCCTCCAAGCTCATCATTAAGCTCGAGGCCCTGGGTCTGAACCCCAACCTGTGCAACTGAGTCCTGGACTTCCTGACGGGCCGCCCCCAGGTGGTGAAGGTAGGTGTTACGAACCCCGTGGCTCTAAACGTCTAGGGTGGATGGACATGAGACCCGTAACATAAATTATGCAAATTAGGAGTGTGGCATGGAGCAGTGAGAACAAATGTGACACAACAACCATGAACTACCGTCAAACACAAATGGTTTATTTCAGAACACACGGTAAGGGTTTGGGAAAAAGGGCTGAGCAGGACCCAAGAAATGAAACAATAGTGTAAAACCCCTAAACTGATCTAGCCTGCCTGAAGAACCGCTAGGCTACTGCTACCATACAAAAATACAGTGGGTGGTCCGCTCAGGTCTAACTAGTGTTTATAGACAGTTCTTTCTACGGGAAATGTATGCCCAAGGGCAGCTAGCTCAAACTCCCCTTTTCCCAGAAACACACAATAGTACCCAAACAGAGTAACCAGCAACTTAGTGAGTACTCTAAACAAAGGACATCACAGTATCCATTACTCACATACAAAACAGTAGTCTAACAGAAGTACCAATCATAGTAAACAGCAACTTAGTGAGTAATCAAAACCAGGACACCACCGTGTCCATACTCACATACGGAAATATTCTCTCTCCCCCTCAACAAACACAAGACTGGTTTTTATACAATGGGATGTGTGATTGAACAAACGAGTAACAGGTGGTGCAATGCACAGGAATGTTCACTGATTGGTCCAATCAGCAGACACCTCAACGACCACCAATCAGGAACATACAGGACACCTGTGATTAGGGCAGAAGGAGAGAAACACACAAAAACACAGGATACCTGTATCCGTAACAGTAGGAAACAACACCTCCACTTCGCTGATCCTCAACACTGGGGCCCCACAAGGGTGCATGCTCATCCCACTCCTGTACTCCCTGTTCACCCATGACTGCGTGGCCAAGCACGCCTCCAACTCAATCATCAAGTTTGCAGACGACACAACAGTAGAAAGCTTGATTACCAACAATGACGAGACAGCCTACAGGGAGGAGGTGAGGGCTCTGGGAGTGTTGTGCCAGGAAAATAACCTCTCACTCAATGTCAACAAAACAAAGGAGATGATCGTGGACTTCAGGAAACATCAGAGGGTGCATCCCCTATCCACATCGACAGGACCGTAGTGGAGAAGGTAGAAAGCTTCAAGTTCCTTGGCGTACACATCACTGACAAACTTAAATGGTCCACCCACACAGACAGTGTGGTGAAGAAGGCGCAACAGAGCCTCTTCAACCTCAGGAGGCTGAAGAAATGTGGCTTGGCACCTAAAACCCTCACAAACTTTTACAGATGCACAATTGAGAGCATCCTGTCGGGCTGTATCACCGCCTGGTACGGCAACTGCACCGCCCGCAACCACAGGGCTCTCCAGAGGGTGGTGCGGTCTACCCAACGCATTACCGGGGGCACACTACCCGCCCTCCAGCTTCTATCTCAAGGCCATCAGACTGTTAAATAGCCATCACTAGCACATTAAAGGCTGCTGCCTATCGACATAGACTAGAAATCACTGGCCACTTTAAGAAATGGAACACTAGTCACTTTAATAATGTTTACATATCTTGCATTACTCATCTCATGTATATATTGTATTCTATAATATTCGACTGTATCTTAGTCCATGCCACTCTGTCATTGCTCGTCCATATACAGTGGGGAGAACAAGTATTTGATACACTGCCGATTTTGCAGGTTTTCCTACTTACAAAGCATGTAGAGGTCTGTCATTTTTATCATAGGTACACTTCAACTATGAGAGACAGATTTTTTGGTAATTAATTTGCATTTTATTGCATGACATAAGTATTTGATACATCAGAAAAGCAGAACTTAATATTTGGTACAGAAACCTTTGTTTGCAATTACAGAGATCATACGTTTCCTGTAGGTCTTGACCAGGTTTGCACACATTGCAGCAGGGATTTTGGCCCACTCCTCCATACAGACCTTCTCCAGATCCTTCAGGTTTCGGGGCTGTTGCTGGGCAATACAGACTTTCAGCTCCCTCCAAAGATTTTCTATTGGGTTCAGGTCTGGAGACTGGCTAGGCCACTCCAGGACCTTGAGATGCTTCTTACGGAGCCACTCCTTAGTTGCCCTGGCTGTGTGTTTCGGGTCGTTGTCATGCTGGAAGACCCAGCCACGACCCATCTTCAATGCTCTTACTGAGGGAAGGAGGTTGTTGGCCAAGATCTCGCGATACATGGCCCCATCCATCCTCCCCTCAATACGGTGCAGTCGTCCTGTCCCCTTTGCAGAAAAGCATCCCCAAAGAATGATGTTTTCACCTCCATGCTTCACGGTTGGGATGGTGTTCTTGGGGTTGTACTCATCCTTCTTCTTCCTCCAAACACGGCGAGTGGAGTTTAGACCAAAAAGCTCTATTTTTGTCTCATCAGACCACATGACCTTCTCCCATTCCTCCTTTGGATCATCCAGATGGTCATTGGCAAACTTCAGACAGGACATGCGCTGGCTTGAGCAGGGGGACCTTGCGTGCGCTGCAGGATTTTAATCCATGACGGCGTAATGTGTTACTAATGGTTTTCTTTGAGACTGTGCTCCCAGCTCTCTTCAGGTCATTGACCAGGTCCTGCCATGTAGTTCTGGGCTGATCCCTCACCTTCCTCATGATCATTGATGCCCCATGAGGTGAGATCTTGCATGGAGCCCCAGACCGAGGGTGATTGACCGTCATCTTGAACTTCTTCCATTTTCTAATAATTGCACCAACAGTTGTTGCCTTCTCACCAAGCTGCTTGCCTATTGTCCTGTAGCCCATCCCAGCCTTGTGCAGGTCTACAATGTTATCCCTGATGTCCTTACACAGCTCTCTGGTCTTGGCCATTGTGGAGAGGTTGGAGTCTGTTTGATTGAGTGTGTGGACAGGTGTCTTTTATACAGGTAACGAGTTCAAACAAGTGCAGTTAATACAGTTAATGAGTGGAGAACAGGAGGGCTTCTTAAAGAAAAACTAACAGGTCTGTGAGAGCCGGAATTCTTACTGGTTGGTAGGTGATCAAATACTTATGTCATGCAATAAAAGGCAAATTAATTACTTAAAAATCATACAATGTGATTTTCTGGATTTTTGTTTTAGATTCCATCTCTCACAGTTGAAGTGTACCTATGATAAAAATTACAGACCTCTACATGCTTTGTAAGTAGGAAAACCTGCAAAATCGGCAGTGTATCAAATACTTGTTCTCCCCACTGTATGTATATATTCTTAATTCCATCCCTTACTTAGTTTGTGTGTATTGGGTATATATTGTGAAATTGTTAGATATTACTTGTTAGATATTACTGCACGGTCGGAGCTAGAAGCACAAGCATTTCACTACACCTGCAATAACATCTGCTAAACACGTGTATGTGACAAATACATTTTGATTTGATTTGATTGGATGCCCACATGCCGAAATGCGTTCAAATTAAGTTCTATTGAATTTCCATTGTTGTCACACACACAATTTCAACAGTTATGATATAAAGTTGATAAGGATGTTTATTCTGGAATATGTTCAGGGGGAGTTCAGATCTATTTGTAAGTGTGTGATTGGACAGCACAGCAGGAGCGTTGTTTAATTTCTGTTTCAGAATGATAGTGCTCAAATGGTACACAGTAGTACAACGTCCACAACTAGCCTCCATAATGCCATTGTGCCCATGGCATGCAATCAGTGTTTACAAATAATGTACACAGACTCAATTAGAACATGTGAGTAATAAAAGAAAGGTCATTCAAGTTTATTAAAAAACATTCCTACAGTAATCTCATTCCAAGTTATAACCATTGAATTGATGTTGAAAAGGTGTAGTCTGTCTTAACAATGTTTACCCACTGACGTTCTTAACTACTGTTGCGAACAGCACCCACATGTACATAATATAATGTATCTTCCTCTCTCTCTTCCAGCTATGTACAAATCTCCAACCATGAGTTCCAGTCCTGAGAACAGCATCAAACAGAACACGAATGTGACCATTTTCTTCAACTCTACATGCGGGCACCAGAAAGGGTTGATCTGGTGGTTTGACGAGTTTAGCACAAACTGCACAGAGAGTGCTGAACTGGTGGCCAAAGAGACCGACGACTAACTGTTTAGCCTCTCCAGTAAACTAACAGTTCTGAATGCTACATACAGTGGTTCCACAAACTACTCATGCACAGTGCACAACACCAATGGAGTCCAGGAAGGGAAGGCATCATTTGAGATCCTGTTTGTACGTTCAGCAGGTACGTTCTGCCATCGTGGTCGGTATACACAGTTTGAATGAATGATGTTTTTGATGTCATCCTTAGTGAAAGCAGGGCCAAGTCCAAAACCTGCCAGTCTCCCTTATTACCTCATCCAAACCCTGATAATAATAATAATAATAATATGCCATTTAGCAGACACTTTTATCCAAAGCGACTTACAGTTATGCGCGCATACATTTTTGTGTATGGGTGGTCCCGGGGATCGAACCCACTACCCTGGCGTTACAAGCGCCGTGCTCTACCAACTGAGCTGCAGAGGACCACTGATAATTGTAAACAATTCAGCCTCAATCTAGTCTACTTTTATTAGCATAGGCCTTTTTACGACGTCTTTATCACGTGTGAGCACAATGAAAGTCAGCCTTATAATGAGAGAACAACATCACAAGAGTGGAGTAGATCAAAGAATCCTAACACTGCCCTAGATCAGGCCAATCTGACAGAGCATCTTCCTTGAAACTTGAAAAAAAGAAAATGAATGTCTTGGTTTGGGTAAGAAACAATCCATGCATGTTTCAACATGAATCCAGAAGATCTTCAATGTTTGCTTAACCTAGTCTGCTTGTGTTCTGATGAGACTATAGGAAATTACAAGGTTAATAATGAAATAATGATAGTGGAGTTGCAACTACCTGTGCTAGTTGACAAATGATAGGAACATTTGTATGTTTAGGGTAATGACAAAAATTGTTCCACCCCGAAACTGTGTATAACTGTGTTAGAGTTATAAAGACAATGAAACCACTAACTGGTAATATGGGTAGAAACTGTTGGAGGCCAACATACCATAGTAAGAGGGGACTTAGAAACTGCTGAAAACTATACTGTGGAAAGTCACAGGATGCCTAAAGGTGGGCGGAGCAAAGTTCCTTTGTGTGAAGGAAAAAAAGTATTTAGTCAGCCACCAATTGTGCAAGTTCTCCCACTTAAAAAGATGAGAGAGGCCTGTAATTTTCATCATAGGTACACGTCAACTATGACAGACAAAATGAGAATTTTTTTCTCCAGAAAATCACATTGTAGGATTTTTTATGAATTTATTTGCAAATTATGGTGGAAAATAAGTATTTGGTCAATAACAAAAGTTTCTCAATACTTTGTTATATACCCTTTGTTGGCAATGACACAGGTCAAACGTTTTCTGTAAGTCTTCACAAGGTTTTCACACACTGTTGTGGTATTTTGGCCCATTCCTCCATGCAGATCCCCTCTAGAGCAGTGATGTTTTGGGGCTGTCGCTGGGCAACACGGACTTTCAACTCCCTCCAAAGATTTTCTATGGGGTTGAGATCTGGAGACTGGCTAGGCCACTCCAGGACCTTGAAATGCTTCTTACGAAGCCACTCCTTCGTTGCCCGGGCGGTGTGTTTGGGATCATTATCATGCTGAAAGACCCAGCCACGTTTCATCTTCAATGCCCTTGCTGATGGAAGGAGGTTTTCACTCAAAATCTCACGATACATGGCCCCATTCATTCTTTCCTTTACACGGATCAGTCGTCCTGGTCCCTTTGCAGAAAAAACAGCCCCAAAGCATGATGTTTCCACCCCCATGCTTCACAGTAGGTATGGTGTTCTTTGGATACAACTCAGCATTCTTTGTCCTCCAAACACGACGAGTTGAGTTTTTACCAAAAAGTTATATTTTGGTTTCATCTGACCGTATGACATTCTCCCAATCCACTTCTGGATCATCCAAATGCACTCTAGCAAACTTCAGACGGGCCTGGACATGTACTGGCTTAAGCAGGGGGACACGTCTGGCACTGCAGGATTTGAGTCCCTGGCGGCATAGTGTGTTACTGATGGTAGGCTTTGTTACTTTGGTCCCAGCTCTCTGCAGGTCATTCACTAGGTTCCCCCGTGTGGTTCTGGGATTTTTGCTCACCGTTCTTGTGATCATTTTGACCCCACGGGGTGAGATCTTGCATGGATCCCCAGATCGAGGGAGATTATCAGTGGTCTTGTATGTCTTCCATTTCCTAATAATTGCTCCCACAGTTGATTTCTTCAAACCAAGCTGCTTACCTATTGCAGATTCAGTCTTCCCAGCCTGGTGCAGGTCTACAATTTTGTTTCTGGTGTCCTTTGACAGCTCTTTGGTCTTGGCCATAGTGGAGTTTGGAGTGTGACTGTTTGAGGTTGTGGACAGGTGTCTTTTATACTGATAACAAGTTCAAACAGGTGCCATTAATACAGGTAACGAGTGGAGGACAGAGGAGCCTCTTAAAGAAGAAGTTACAGGTCTGTGAGAGCCAGAAATCTTGCTTGTTTGTAGGTGACCAAATACTTATTTTCCACCATAATTTGCAAATAAATTCATAAAAAATCCTACAATGTGATTTTCTGGATTTTTTTTCCTCAATTTGTCTGTCATAGTTGACGTGTACCTATGATGAAAATTACAGGCCTCTCTCATCTTTTTAAGTGGGAGAACTTGCACAATTGGTGGCTGACTAAATACTGTTTTTCCCCACTGTAAAAAGGCTGTGTGTGTTTTGAGCGTGAGAGCTCTCATGAATAAAAATGGCTGATTTCTTACACACTGGAGAAGCTGTTTAATTCTTAATTAACTAGAGTCTTACAACCTCTAGGAATTATTCAAAGCTTAGTATTAGAGATAGAAATTCTCATGACAACAAATCAGAGCTGATAGTCTCCAATCTGTCTCTAATGCTCCCTCTTATCATGATTCATTGCAGTCATAATATCTTCTTACCAGAACATTCTGCCTCTGCAGTTGTGTTTCTCACCTCTGGCAGCCATTTTGAATGTTTTTTCTGACCTGCCTTTTAATTTTAATGTTTTAATTTTTAATCTTTACCTGCCTGGCTGGGAATTTCCAAATAAAAATTATCCATCTGATGCCAAAACTAATTAGTCTTAGCAATGGGAAGTAAATTAAGATTATATTTAGATTAGAACAGCGCTTTAGTATGTGTGTTTATTTTAAGATATCAAAATAATCCAAAAAATTACTCTGCAGAAAATGAAGTTGGAACAAGTGAAATGCCCTGATACTGACTTTGAACAAGCATAGCTAAGCTTTTCCTCTGGATTTGATATTTGAGAAAATAAATGTGTATACACACACAGACAGTAATTTGAACTTTTATTTAGTAGAAATGACAGTGAACTCTGGTTGACTGAATCCAGGTCTGCTGGATTAGATATGTAAAAATAATCAATCTGATTTGATTTGTTCTCAGTCATGGACTTTGTGCATCTGTATCTGGTCCCCCTGTAGTTCAGTTGGTAGAGCATGGCGCTTGCAACGCAAGGGTTGTGGGTTCGTTTCCCACGGGGGCAGTATGAAAATGTATACACTCACTAACTGTAAGTCGCTCTGGATAAGAGCGTCTGCTAAATGACTAAAATGTAAAAAATGGTCACAGATATAGCACTACCTGTATTTAATTCAAGAACACATTAATTTGCAAATGGTTTATTTTCTCCCTGCAGTTGAAGGTTCAAAAGAGGATTTTGCTTCTGACTCCACCACCAAGTGGCTTGCCCCGGTTGGGGTCATAGGATCTCTGACCATTGGACTCCTTGCTGCGTTGCTGATATTTAAGAGGCGCACCACCCAACGTAAGTACATGAATTGTCATACTCATACAGTACAAACTGATGACAGCCTGTGTGCTACATGGGCCTGGCTGATCAGATGTGTGTGATCAAATCAAATCAAATCAAATTGTATTGGTCACATGCGCCGAATACAACAGGTGCAGACATTACAGTGAAATGCTTACTTACAGCCCTTAACCAACAGTGCATTTATTTTAAACAAAAAAAGTAAAAATAAAACAACAACAAAAAAAGTGTTGAGAAAAAAAGAGCAGAAATAAAATAAAATAACAGTAGGGAGGCTATACAGTGGGGGAAAAAAGTATTTAGTCAGCCACCAATTGTGCAAGTTCTCCCACTTAAAAAGATGAGAGAGGCCTGTAATTTTCATCATAGGTACACGTCAACTATGACAGACAAATTGAGAAAAAAAAATCCAGAAAATCCCATTGTAGGATTTTTAATGAATTTATTTGCAAATTATGGTGGAAAAATAAGTATTTGGTCACCTACAAACAAGCAAGATTTCTGGCTCTCACAGACCTGTAACTTCTTCTTTAAGAGGCTCCTCTGTCCTCCACTCGTTACCTGTATTAATGGCACCTGTTTGAACTTGTTATCAGTATAAAAGACACCTGTCCACAACCTCAAACAGTCACACTCCAAACTCCACAATGGCCAAGACCAAAGAGCTGTCAAAAGACACCAAAAACAAAATTGTAGACCTGCACCAGGCTGGGAAGACTGAATCTGCAATAGGTAAGCAGCTTGGTTTGAAGAAATCAACTGTGGGAGCAATTATTAGGAAATGGAAGACATACAAGACCACTGATAATCTCCCTCGATCTGGGGATCCACGCAAGATCTCACCCCGTGGGGTCAAAATGATCACAAGAACGGTGAGCAAAAATCCCAGAACCACACGGGGGGACCTAGTGAATGACCTGCAGAGAGCTGGGACCAAAGTAACAAAGCCTACCATCAGTAACACACTACGCCGCCAGGGACTCAAATCCTGCAGTGCGAGACGTGTCCCCCTGCTTAAGCCAGTACATGTCCAGGCCCGTCTGAAGTGCATTTGGATGATCCAGAAGAGGATTGGGAGAATGTCATATGGTCAGATGAAACCAAAATATAACTTTTTGGTAAAAACTCAACTCGTCATGTTTGGAGGACAAAGAATGCTGAGTTGCATCCAAAGAACACCATACCTACTGTGAAGCATGGGGTTGGAAACATCATGCTTTGGGGCTGTTTTTCTGCAAAGGGACCAGGACGACTGATCCGTAAAGGAAAGAATGAATGGGGCCATGTATCGTGAGATTTTGAGTGAAACCCTCCTTCCATCAGCAAGGGCATTGAAGATGAAACGTGGCTGGGTCTTTCAGCATGACAATGATCCCAAACACACCGCCCGGGCAACGAAGGAGTGGCTTCGTAAGAAGCATTTCAAGGTCCTGGAGTGGCCGAGCCAGTCTCCAGATCTCAACCCCATAGAAAATCTTTGGAGGGAGTTGAAAGTCTGTGTTGCCCAGCGACAGCCCCAAAACATCACTGCTCTAGAGGAGATCTGCATGGAGGAATGGGCCAAAATACCACAACAGTGTGTGAAAACCTTGTGAAGACTTACAGAAAACGTTTGACCTGTGTCATTGCCAACAAAGGGTATATAACAACGTATTGAGAAACTTTTGTTATTGACCAAATACTTATTTTCCACCATCATATGCCAATAAATTCATTAAAAATCCTACAATGTGATTTTCTGGAGAAAAAAATTCTCATTTTGTCTGTCATAGTTGACGTGTACCTATGATTAAAATTACAGGCCTCTCTCATCTTTTTAAGTGGGAGAACTTGCACAATTGGTGGCTGACTAAATACTTTTTTTCCCCACTGTATATACAGGGGGGTACCGGTCAGGGACGGCTTGTTCAATAGGGCGATATGGGCGACGCACTGCCAAACGGGAAAAGGAAGGGATTTTTTTTCTAATCAATTATATCACGGCAACAGCAGTTATCAGTGTTCACGTCTGATCTGCCAGCCACTAAATGTCAAATCAGGCTAAAGTCGTGCTTCAAATGGCCCCGCCCGTTTTTGGGCGATTTCAGTCAGGTTGAAAATCGCCCAGAAGTCTCTCATAGCCTGTCATGTAAAATCTATTTTTTTCACATTTCAAAGCTTTCAATACATTCTCTATGGGTGTCTGTGGGCATGCACTTACGCGCTTTCGTCATACGTGACGTAACGTTGAACGTAACTAAGACAATGGCGGCTAGCAGCGTCTATGTTGCGACCTGCAGTGTGGCGTTATTTTATGTTTTTAATTTGTAGACTTAGTTTACAAACATTCTGCAAACATTCTGCTTTGGACTGATCTTCGGTTTTGGACTGATCTTGTTGATCATGTACATACCCGCTACGAACGGACTAAATAATGAAAACGCTGCTGGCAGCGGAATCCCAATACAGCTGGGAGACTTGGCTGGATGACAGAGTCCCGGACAGAGAGGTGGAGCCGGCCGGCTTCACCCTGGTCAGAGCGGACCGCGATCCTGGTAAGAGAGCGACTCTGTACCCCGACATTGAACTGCTTTCTGTGTCATTGAACCTTACTATTGTTGATAAAACAAGTTTACTGGAGAACGGAGACCAAGTAGAGACTTTTGGACAAGGTGGATAATTGTATAATATAAGGCAGTTTATTCAGAGGTAAAGATATCTGGAATCGCGTGCACGGACCCGTTCGTCAAACTCGTAGGGAGTTTATCAGAAGAGCCCCCTAAACATTGTGTGCTGACATTTTATACAATAAAATGAAGTAGGTTGAATCTAGTAGTTCTGATCTTCTGATTGGTCCTGATGAGTTGGGCGAGGTCACCTCCAGGCTAGTGTCACTGTTGCATTGGCTCTGAGTCGGGTTCTCTGTCTTCAGATGTTCAGCCTAAGAGAAGAGGATTTGTGTGTGTGTGTGTGTGTTTGTTATCAGTGTGTGTGTGTGTGTGTGTGTGTGTGTGTGTGTTTGTTATCAGTGATGATGTGTGTGTTTATCAGTGATGATGTGTGTGTGTGTGTGTGTGTGTGTGTGTGTGTGTGTGTGTGTGTGTGTGTGTGTGTGTGTGTGTGTGTGTGTGGGTGTGTGTGTGTGTGTCCTCAGGGCAAGAACTCGTGAGTTGGAAGAACTGAGAGACCTATGGCGTGGGTGTTATCCTTAGCCACCTGCTGACAAGGCTGACAAGATAGGACTCTTGTTCATTGTATTGAATACAAAGGCCCAACACAAAATGGGTCATGCACAAGATTTTAGTCAGACCAAGCTATAACATTATATATTTACTACGACAGTACATTCAACCAAAAGCTAATATAACAAAGGCATCAGAGATTATTTATAATCTGTCACAGAAACTGGAATCCATCTCCCCAGATCAGTCAATAAATGCTTCTGGTATTGACTTATATGCTGCCCCTGTCTTCATGTTGTTGCTGGACATATCTTTTTTAAAATGTGTGTAGGTCACCTAAATCATCAGAAAAATTGCCCCTCCTGAGAATTTTTTCAGGAGCCGCCACTGGTACCGGTGCAGAGTCAATGTGCGGGGGCACCGGCTAGTTGAGATAGTTGAAGTAATATGTACATGTGGGTAGAGTTAAAGTGACTATGCATAAATAATTAACAGAGTAGCAGCAGCGTAAAAAGGATGGGGTGGGGGGGCAGTGCAAATAGTCCGGGTAGCCATGATTAGCGGTTCAGGAGTCTTATGGCTTGGGGGTAGAAGCTGTTGAGAAGTCTTTTGGACCTAGACTTGGCACTCGGTACCGCTTGTCGATGCGGTAGCAGGGGAGAACAGTCTATGACTAGGGTGGCTGGAGTCTTTGACAATTTTGAGGGCCTTCCTCTGACACCGCCTGGTATAGAGGTCCTGGATGGCAGGAAGCTTGGCCCCAGTGATGTACTGGGCCGTACGCACTACCCTCTGTAGTGCCGTGCGGTCGGAGGCCAAGCAGTTGCCATACCAGGCGGTGATGCAACCAGTCAGGATGCTCTCGATGGTGCAGCTGTAGAATTTTTTGAGGATCTGAGGACGCATGTGTCACGGTGTGTTGGAGGTGTAGTGTAGGAATCAAACGCAGGACGCAGACTGTATGTTCCAAAAGCTGTATTCCTGGCCCAAACACAGGCAAAAGTACAACTAAGCCCGACAGCAAAATACGCCCTAAGGCGAAAGGCAAATGCGCACAAAACAGGTGCGACAAAATGAACGTTGCACACACAAGTGCAAATAAGCTCCAGCACAGTGGAGAAAATACGCTCAACCGAGCAAACACAACACTGACGGAAACAATCATACACAACACTAGACAAACACAACGAGAAACTTATAGGACACTAATTACGTAAAACAGAAACAGGTGTGTAAACAAACAGACAAAAGCAAACGAACATGAAACATCTATCGGTGGCAGCTAGAATTCCGGAGACGACGAACGCCGAAGCCTGCCCGAACAAGGGAGAGAGGCAGCCTCGGCCGAAACCGTGACAGTACCCCCCCCTTGACGCGCGGCTCCAGACGTGCGCCGACTCCGGCCTCGGGGACGACCAGGAGGACGCGGCGCAGGGCGCGTCGGATGCCTCCGATGGAACTCCGTCAGGAGCGACGGGTCCAACACGTCTCTCCTCGGCACCCAGCACCGCTCCTCCGGACCGTACCCCTCCCACTCCACTAGATACTGGAGACCCCCCATCCGACGTCTCGAATCCAAGATGGATCTCACGGAGTACGCCGGTGCCCCCTCGATGTCCAACGGGGGCGGAGGAGTCTCCAAGATCTCATCTTCTTGGAGTGGGCCCGCTACCACCGGCCTGAGAAGGGACACATGGAATGAGGGGTTAATACACTTATACTCCACAGGTAGCTGTAAACTATAACATACCTCGTTCAACCTTCTCAGGACTTTAAATGGCCCTACAAACCGCCGACCCAGTTTCCGACAGGGCAGGCGGAGGGGGTAGGGTTTCTGGTAGAGAGCCAGACTCGATCACCAGGTGCGTACACCGGTGCCTCACTGCGGTGGAGATCAGCGCTCGCCTTCTGACGTCGGAGGGCCCGCTGCAGGTGGACGTGTGCAGCGTTCCAAGTCTCCTCCGAGCGCCGTGCCCACTCATCCACCGCAGGAGCCTCGATCTGGCTCTGCTGCCAGGGGTGCCAGAACCGGCTGGTAACCTAACACACATTGAAATGGAGTTAGGTTAGTGGAGGAATGGCGTAGGGAATTCTGGGCCATCTCGGCCCAGGGAACGTACCTTGACCACTCCTCCGGCCGGTCCCGGCAGTATGTTCTGAGAAACCTACCCACATCCTGGTTTCTGCGTTCCACCTGCCCATTGCTCTCCGGGTGGTAACCCGAGGTGAGGCTCACCGAGACCCCCAACCGCTCCATAAACGCTCTCCAGACTCTGGAGGTGAATTGGGGACCCCGATCAGCCACAATGTCCTCGGGTACCCCGTGAGTGCCGGAACACATGGGTAAACAGTGCCTCGGCAGTTTGCAGGGCCGTAGGAAGACCCGGCATGGGGAGCAAACGACAGGCCTTAGAGAACCGGTCCACAACGACCAGGATGGTAGTATTCCCTTGGGAGAGGGGAAGGTCTGTTATAAAGTCCACTGAGAGGTGGGACCATGGCCGTTGTGGAACGGGCAGGGGTAGCAACTTACCCCTAGGTAGATGTCTAGGCGCCTTACACTGGGCGCACACCGAGCAGGAGGAAACATAAACCCTCACATCCCTTGCCAACGTAGGCCACCAGTACTTGGCACTAAGACAGTGCACTGTCCGGCCGATACCCGGATGTCCAGAGGAGGGTGACGTGTGAGCCCAATAGATCAATCGATCCTGAACCTCGAGCGGAACGTACTTCGACCCTCCGGGCACTGTGGTGGACTAGGGTCGGTCGTGAACGCCGCTCGAGTTCGGCATCGACCTCCCACACTACCGGTGCCACCAGACACGACTCCGGCAGTATGGGAGTGGGCTCCACGGACCTCTCCTCCGCGTCATACCGCCGAGACAGCGCATCTGCCTTGCCATTCTGTGACCCAGGGATGTACGTGATCTTAAAAGTAAACCTGGTCAAGAACATACTCCATCTTGCCTGGCGAGGGTTCAGCCTCCTCGCCGCCCGGATGTACTCCAGGTTACGGTGGTCCGTCAAAATGAGGAAAGGGTGTTGAGCCCCCTCAAGCCAGTGCCTCCACACCTTTAGAGCCTGTACCACGGCTAACAGCTCCCTGTCTCCTACGTCATAGTTCCGCTCCGCCGGACTGAGCTTCTTAGAATAAAAAGCACAGGGGCGGAGTTTAGGTGGTGCGCCAGATCGTTGTGAAAGCACGGCTCCTAAACCGGCCTCCGACGCGTCCACCTCTACTTGGAACGGCAAAGAGGGATCCGGATGCGCCAGCACCGGGGCCGAGGTAAACAGGTCCTTCAGCCTCCCAAAGGCCCTGTCCGCCTCGGCCGACCACTGCAGACGCACGGACCCCCTTCAACAGAGACGTGATGGGAGCTGCCACCTGTCCAAAACCCCGGATAAACCTCCTGTAGTAATTTGCAAACCCCAAAAACTGCTGCACCTCCTTCACAGTGGTTGGTGTTTGCCAATTTACGCACGGCCGACACCCGGTCTACCTCCATCTTCACCCCTGACGCAGACAACTGATAACCCAAAAAAGAGACCGACTCCTGGAAAAACAGACACTTCTCTGCCTTCACATACAGGTCGTGCTCCACCAGCCTCCGCAACACCCTGCGCACCAGGGCCACATGCTCGACACGGGTAGGTGAGTACACGAGAATGTCATCAATGTACACCACCACCCCCTGCCCCTGCATGTCCCTGAAGATCTCATCCACAAATGATTGGAAAACTGATGGAGCGTTCATCAACCCGTATGGCATGACCAGATACTCGTAATGGCCCGAGGTGGTACTAAAGGCTGTTTTCCATTCATCACCCCCTCCCTGATGCGCACCAAGTTGTACGCGCTCCTGAGATCTAATTTCGTGAAGAAACGCGCCCCATGCAACGACTCAGTCATGGTCGCAATCAGCGGGAGTGGATAACTATACTTCACCGTAATCTGATTGAGACCACGGTAATCGATGCACGGGCGCAAACCACCATCCTTTTTCTTCACGAAAAAGAAACTCGAGGACGCGGGGGAAGTGGACGGCCGTATGTATCCTTGTCTCAGCGATTCGTCTATGTAAACCTCCATAGCTTTCTTCTCCTCCTGAGACAAAGGATACACATGGCTCCGTGGGAGCGCAGCTCCTGCCTGGAGGTTTATCGCACAATCCCCCTGCCTATGGGGTGGCAACCGCGTCGCCCTCGCCTTACTAAACGCAATAGCCAAATCCCCATACTCAGGTGGAATGTGCAATGCGGGCACCTGGTTTGGACTCTCCACCGAGGTAGCCCCCTACGGAAACGCCCAAACATCTACCCACACACTGAGCAGACCACTCCATCAGAGCCCTCTCCTGCCACGAAATAACTGGGTTATGGGTACTCAACCAGGGCATGCCCAGCACCACCGGATACGCAGGAGAGTCAATCAGGAACAGCTGAATCATCTCCTGATGATCCCCCCTGCGCACACATCCTAAGTGGCGCCGTGACCTCCTGATTAAGCCCGTACCCAACGGACGACTATCTAGGGCGTGAACGGGAAAAGGAACTTCAACAGGAATGAGGGGAATCCCTAACGCTAAACAAAACTTTTTATCAATAAAATTCCCAGCTGCGCCTGAATCTACCAGCGCCTTATGCTGGGAATGAGGTGCTACCTGTGGAAAACGTACAGGCATACAAAAATGGGCAACAGTGAGCTCTGGGTGAGTGGGGCGCCTACTCACCTGGAGGGAATCCCCAGTGCGGGACCTGTCGTCTTCTCCCCTAGGAGGCCATCCCCAGCACCTAGCCGCGGTGTGTCCTCCCCGACCACAGTGGGTGCAGTGGATGGACCCCCTAGCCTGCCGACTCCTC
The DNA here is from genome assembly GCF_020615455.1 of Coregonus clupeaformis. NCBI lineage: Eukaryota > Metazoa > Chordata > Actinopteri > Salmoniformes > Salmonidae > Coregonus > Coregonus clupeaformis. Next base: position 104,405 of record NW_025534430.1, read on the forward strand.
CTCTCTCTAGCGCCAGCGCCCCCGAGCTCCATAGGACAAGGCTCGGAGGCGCTGGAGGGTGGAATGGACGGACCCTCCGCAGGACGTCCGCGGGTAGCCAGCAGGTTATCCAGCCTGATGGACATATCAACCAGCTGGTCGAAAGTGAGGCTGGTGTCCCTACAAGCCAGCTCCCGACGGACGTCCTCTCGTAGGCTGCATCGGTATATATCGATGAGGGCCCGATCATTCCGCCCTGCATCTGCCGCTAGAGTACGGAATTCGAGTGCGAATTCCTGGGCACTCCTCCTCCCCTGCCGGAGGAAGACCAAACGCTCCCCCGCCGCTTTCCCCTCCGGGGGATGGTCAAACACCGCCCTGAAGCGGCGGGAGAACTCGGTGTACGTAATCGTCGTGGCGTCGATCTTCCTCCACTCCGCGTTGGCCCACTCCAACGCTTTTCCGGCCAGGCAGGAGATCAGGGCGGATACGCTCTCATGCCCTGAAGGTGCCGGGTGCACAGTTGCCAGGTATAGCTCTACCTGGAGCAGGAATCCCTGACACCCAGCCGCGGTCCCGTCGTAGGCCCTCGGGAGCGATAGTCGGACTCCTCGAGGTTCCGGCACTGGAATGGGCGGGCTGGCCGATGGTGCTGGCAGGGCGGGTGGCGGTGGAGGCGAACCCCAGCCTCGGAGTGTGGTAATCACCTCCTGCAGGGCAGTCCCCATCTGCAGGAGCTGTTCTTGCTGGTCCCGAACCTGGGCTTCCAGTCTCGTCTGGGCTGCTTCGGCTCCTGCTGATTCCATTGGTAGGTGTATGATTCTGTCACGGTGTGTTGGAGGTGTAGTGTAGGAATCAAACGCAGGACGCAGACTGTATGTTCCAAAAGCTGTATTCCTGGCCCAAACACAGGCAAAAGTACAACTAAGCCCGACAGCAAAATACGCCCTAAGGCGAAAGGCAAATGCGCACAAAACAGGTGCGACAAAATGAACGTTGCACACACAAGTGCAAATAAGCTCCAGCACAGTGGAGAAAATACGCTCAACCGAGCAAACACAACACTGGCGGAAACAATCATACACAACACTAGACAAACACAACGAGAAACTTATAGGACACTAATTACGTAAAACAGAAACAGGTGTGTAAACAAACAGACAAAAGCAAACGAACATGAAACATCTATCGGTGGCAGCTAGAATTCCGGAGACGACGAACGCCCGAAGCCTGCCCGAACAAGGGAGAGAGGCAGCCTCGGCCGAAACCGTGACAGCATGCCAAATCTTTTCAGTCTCCTGAGGGGGAATAGGCTTTGTCGTGCCCTCTTCACGACTGTCTTGGTGTGTTTGGACCATGATAGTTCGTTGGTGATGTGGACACCAAGGAACTAGACGCTCTCAACCTGTTCCACTACAGCCCCGTCGATGAGAATGGGGGCGTGCTCAGTCCTCTTTTTTTTCCTGTAGTCCACAATCATCTCCTTTGTCTTGGTCAAGTTGAGGGAGAGGTTGTTGTCCTGGCACCACACGGCCAGGTCTCTGACCTCCTCCCTATAGGCTGTCTCATCGTTGTCGGTGATCAGGCCTACCACTGTTGTGTCATCGGCAAACTTAATGATGGTGTTGGAGTCATGCCTGGCCATGCAGTCATGGGTGAACAGAGAGTACAGGAGGGGACTGAGCACGCACCCCTGAGGGGCCCCCGTGTTGAGGATCAGTGTGGCAGATGTGTTGTTACCTACCCTTACCACCTGGGGGCGGCCCGTCAGGAAGTCCAGGATCCAGTTGCAGAGGGAGGTGTTTAGTCCCAGGATCCTTAGCTTAGTGATGAGCTTAGAGGGCACTATGGTGTTGAATGCTGAGCTGTAGTCAATGAATAGCATTCTCACGTAGGTGTTCCTCTTGTCCAGGTGGGAAAGGGCAGTGTGGAGTGCAATAGAGATTGCATCATCTGTGGATCTGTTGGGGCGGTATGCAAATTGGAGTGGGTCTAGGGTTTCTGGGATAATGTTGTTGATGTGAGCCATGACCAGCCTTTCAAAGCACTTCATGGCTACAGACGTCAGTGCTACGGATCGGTAGTCATTTAGGCAGGTTATCTTAGAGTCCTTGGGCACGGGTACTATGGTGGTCTGCTTGAAACATGTTGGTATTACAGACTCAGTCAGGGACATGTTGAAAATGTCAGTGAAGACACTTGCCAGTTGGTCAGCACATGCTCGGAGTACACGTCCTGGTAATCCGTCTGGCCCTGCGGCCTTGTGAATGTTGACCTGCTTAAAAGTCTTACTCACATCGGCTACGGAGAGCGTGATCACATAGTCATCCGGAACAGCTGCTGCTCTCATGCATGCTTCAGTGTTGCTTGCCTCGGGCGAGCATAGAAGTGGTTTAGCTCGTCTGGTGAGGCTTGTGTCACTGGGCAGCTCGCGGCTGTGCTTCCCTTTGTAGTCTGTAATAGTTTTCGAGCCCTGCCACATCCGACGGCGCCAGAGCCAGTGTAGTACGATTCAATCTTAGCCCTGTATTGACTCTTTGCCTGTTTGATGGTTCGTCGGAGGGCATAGCGGGATTTCTTATAAGCGTCAGGTTAGAGTCCCGTTCCTTGAAAGCGGCAGCTCTACCCTTTAGCTCAGTGCGGATGTTTCCTGTAATCCATGGCTTCTGGTTGGGGTACGTACGGTCACTGTGGGGACGACATCATCGATGCACTTATTGATGAAGCCAGTGACTGATGTGGTGTACTCCTCAATGCTGTCTGAAGAATACCGGAACATGTTCCAGTCTGTGCTAGCAAAACAATCCTGTAGCTTAGCATCTGCGTCATCTGACCACTTTTTTATTAACCGAGTCACTGGTGCTTCCTGCTTTAGTTTTTGCTTATAAGCAGGAATCAGGAGGATAGAGTTATGGTCAGATTTGCCAAATGGAGGGCAAGGGAGAGCTTTGTATGCGTCTCTGTGTGTGGAGTAAAGGTGGTCTAGAGTTTTTTTTTCCTCTGGTTGCACATTTAACATGCTGGTAGAAATGAGGTAGAACGGATTTAAGTTTCCCTGCATTAAAGTCCCCGGCCACTAGGAGCGCTGCATCTGGATGAGCGTTTTCCTGTTGATTTATGGCCTTGTACAACTCATTCAGTGCAATCTTAATGCCAGCATTGGTTTGTGATGGTAAATAGACAGCTATGAAAAATATAGATGAAAACTCTCATGGTAAATAGTGGTCTACAGCTTTTCATTAGACACTCTACCTCAGGCGAGCAAAACCTTGAGACTTCCTTAGTATTTGATTTTGTGCACCAGCTGTTGTTTACAAATATACACAGACTGCCACCCCTTGTCTTACCGGAGTCAGCCGTTCTATCCTGCCGATGTAGCGTATAGGCCGCTAGCTGTATGTTATCATTGTCGTCGTTCAGCCACGACTCGGTGAAACATAGGATATTACAGTTTTTAATGTCCCGTTGGTAGGATAACCGTAATCTTAGGTCATCCAATTTGTTATCCAATGATTGAAGATTGGCTAATAGGATTGATGGAAGAGGCAGTTTACTCGCTCGCCGTCGGATCCTTACAAGGCACCCCGATCTACGTCCCACGATATCTCCGTCTCTTCCTCACGCGAATGACAGGGATTTGGGCCTTGTCGGGTGTCTGTATGATATCCTTCGCGGCCGCCTCGTTGAAGAAAAAATCTTCGTCCAATACGAGGTGAGTAATCGCTGTCCTGATATCCAGAAGCTCTTTTTGGTTATAAGAGACGATGGCAGAAACATTATGTACAAAATAAATTACAAATAACGCGGAAAAACACACATAATAGTACAAATGGTTAGAGGGCTGTAAAACGGCAGCCATCTTCTCCGGCGCTGTTACACGCACATTGATCTCTCAATGTGCGTGTAACAATGTGCTAGTTGGTGCTAGATGAACCTGTATAGTGGGACTGCATGCTTTGGCAGTTGGCAGCCATCCATTTTGGCTATGAATGGGGGAAGCATACCTTAAAGTAGCACTGCCAAGTACCTCAGTAGTCAAACATCATAGTGAAAATACTCCAGGCTCAGCCAGTCTTCATGTACAGTAGTTAAACATCAGAAGACATCTTTACTATATGATCAGTGGCTTTCAGCCATGTGTGGCATAGGCTTATACTAACCATGAAAAACAGTGTAGTTGATGCTCAATCCAAGTCAATAATACTATTATCTATTAATGGATAACTGCAATAGTAGGCTATTTATTGTTCATCAACATGCAAATATTTCAAGGATTTTACTAAGTTACAGTATAAGGAAATCAGTTGAAATCAATTGAAATAAATTCATTAGGCCCTAATCTATGGATTTCACATGACTGGGCAGGGGCGCAGCCATGGGTGAGCCTGGGAGGGAATAGGCCCCCCCACTTGTAAGCCAGGCCCACCCACTGGGGAGCCAGGACCAGCCAATCAAAATGAGTTTTTCCCCACAAAAGGGCTTTATTACAGACAGAAATACTCCTAAATTTCATCAGCTGTCCGGTTGGCTGGTCTCAGATGATCCCGCAGGTGAGGAAGCCGGATGTGGAGGTCCTGGGCTGTCGTGGTTACATGTTGTCTGCGGTTGTGAGGCCGGTTGGACGTACTGCCAAATTCTCTAAAACGACGTTGGAGGTGGGTTATGGTAGAGAAATGAACATTAAATTATCTGGCAACTGCTCTGATGGAAATTCCTGCAGTCAACATGCCAAATGCATGCTCCCTCAAAACTTGAGACATCTGTGGCATTGTGATGTGTGACAAAATTGCACATTTTAGAGTGGCCTTTTACTGTCCCCATTACAAGGTGCACCTGTGTAATGATCATGCTGTTTAATCAGCTTCTTGATATGCCACACCTGTCAGGTGGATGGATTATTTTGGCAAAGGAGAAATGCTCACTAACAGCATGTAAACATATGTGTGCACAACATTTGAGAGAAATAAGCTTTTTGTGCATATGGAACATTTCTGGGATATTTTATTTCAGCTCATGAAACATGGGACAAAGTCTTTACATGTTGCGTTTATATTTTTGTTCAGTATAGTTTGTTTTATGCTAAATTGTAATAGTAGGTTTTGTGTAATTTTTTCCCAGGGGCTCGAAGGCAGTCCACTTTGCCATTAATGAGTATGTCCTTCAATATTCAGTATTTATTAAAATATGTAATTTTAATTTGTCACCTTGGGTTCATGGTTTCCCATCTTTCCTAGACAGTTCACAGAATTCCCTGTAAAAGCAATGCATATACTTTATAATGACCTACATCATATTTGGAATATTTGATAAAAGTTATAACTCAACAAATGATTACAAGACAAAAACAACACTTCATAATGCATTCACATAGCCAAACTGCCAGTCTGTTTGGGCTATCATGCCAACTCGTCACTCATCGTCATGCTTAGCATCTTTGTCTTGACAATGAGCTATGGAGTTGGCAAGAGTAGCACAAACAGACATTTGACCAGGCTAGCATTCACATGTTTTTGGTTTGTGAAACTAGCCACTCAGCCTTAGTCAGTAAAACTGTGAAACAGTGGCCACTCACCCGGAACACATGTCTGTCTGTTGTCACCCTTCCAAATCTCCTCACTCACCACACCCTTTCTCTGTTCCTCTTTACTGTAGCTTCAGAGGGAGATACTTTGTTTGCATTGGGCCCTTATGTCTGATATGCTGTACACACAGTGTCTGTCCTATCAGTCTAGGGCAGGTATGGGGGCCTCCAGGGGCAAACACGGGCCTGGTTTCTGGTCCCAGTCCATCCCTGTATCTGTCCCAGTATAATATCTGATATGCTGTACACACAGTATCTGTCTTAGCTATCCTATTAAACATGACTACTAGGGTGATTGAATGTAAGTCAAAGGGAAGTGTTTCGTCCGTCACAAGTGGAGTATAAAATGGAGGTTGGATGATTATAAATTGTTTACCAAACCAGTTGGCGATGATGATGGCTCCGCTTTTGTACTGTTCTCATGGGGAAATCTTAAGAATTGACTCCTACCTGTCCTAATTAAGGTAGTTTATTTGCATGGCTGTGGTGAAGGGAGATTATTTATTTGGGTCTTACTATTATGTAATGTTAGGTGAAATATGGGCCTATCTGAACACTTGCTGTCTTGCAAGTCTCTTGACTAACTTTTCTCTTTCTGCCCAACTCTTAATTTCACTGAACTTTGGAGGATGCAATGCTCCTCTGGAGATTTAAATGTTAGATGACATTCCTCCACAATATGTCACAGATCAGCTTCTGACTTGTCCTTGTCAGTTATAGGTCACAGTGTCCATCCAACAGACAGACATCACAATGAGGAGGCAGAAGGAAAAGTTATTCTTACTGTATGTTGTATCTACATCTAATAGGTCTATATCTCTACTGTACATCTATAATTGTCACGATCGTTGAACGGAGTAGACCAAGGCGCAGCGTGATGAACGAACATACTTTATTATCGATAGTGATAACAAGAACAAAACGATAACGTGACGTCCTCGGTTAAACACAACCAACACGGAACAAGATCCCACAACTACTGTGGGTAAACTGGCTGCTTAAGTATGGCTCCCAATCAGAGACAACAAGCAACAGCTGATACTCGTTGCCTCTGATTGAGAACCATACTGGCCAACATAGAAAACACAACTCTAGAATACCGACATAGAACAAGAACACATAGAATCTACACACCCTGGCTCAACATATAGAGTCCCCAGAGCCAGGGTGTGACAATAATGAATATATCTATATTTATATTGTACATATATAATGAATATATCTACCTAAAATATATTGTATCTACATCTACTGTATTTATAATAGCTCTCTTTCTATTCAGCATCATAGCTTCATGGGGGACATGTTTTTTTAAATGATTGATTATTTTGTAGTTTACATGCTGTCCTTGTTCCTTGTAATGATTAGTGGTGTCTCTCCTGTTTTTACTTTCTATTATTTTGTAACAATATGCTCTTTCTCTCTATCTTTCTCTCTCTCATCTTCTCTGTCTGTTTGTGTGTCTGTCTGTCTCTTTCTCTTTCACTCTATTTCACTCTCTCTCCCTCCTTCCCTCTCTCTCCCTCTCTCCAGGTCTAAACAGGGACAGTCCACAGGATCAGCATTCCAGTCTCTAGTAACTGATTCGTTAGCTGGCAGTCTCTAGAAGGGACTGTTTCCTTGACGATCAAAAAGGGGCTTGTCACCATCACTATCCTTTGATGGACTGTTTCCTGTTAAGTGTCCGATGACAGTCACTTTGGCACTCAGGTCATTCTGATTGATGCATTTGTTTCTTCATAATCAGGTAATCTGATCATTGTACACACTATACCACAAGGTGCATGGGTAAACATTCCACGTTTCTAATACTGTAGATTCTACCATAGTGGTTGTTATTACTATACTGTAACACCAGACCATCTAATCACTATAACTTTACACACTGTTCTATACTAAGGTTGTGCGAACATTCAATATATGGGAAGAATGTGAGTCCTCACCACATTGTTTCTATTCTCTTTGTTTGAGTCCCAAATGGCACCCAATTCCCTATATAGTGCATTACTTTTGACCAGAGGGAATAGGGTGCCATTTGGAATGTAACCTTTGGCTTACACTCTTATTACCAGAAGCCAGCCTGTCGCTCCTGCCACAGATGTTTTTTGTTTTTGTACTTCCTCTTTCTCCTTTGTTCTTGTCTTGCACTATCTACTGGTGGAACGTCCAGATCTATATCTATATCTATATCTTGCTCAGGGATCACCTCCAGGAAGTGCAATGGAATGAAACTGTAAATGTGAAAAATAATTGTTGTTTCAATAGATACCTGCCTGCCACTATTCTCCCTGGGCTTTGATTCTGCTACAATGTCTATGGGAAGAATGTGAGTCCCCACCACATTGTTTCTATTCTCTTTGTTTGAGTCCCAAATGGCACCCAATTCCCTATATAATGCATTACTTTTGACCAGAGGGAATAGGGTGCCATTTGGAATGCAACCTTTGACTTGACTTTGTGTTTTATAATATTTGGCCTGGAATGTAACATATAACCACTCTTATTACCAAAGGTCAGCCTGTCGCTCCTACCACAGATGTTTATGTTTTTGTCCTTCCTCTGTCTCCTTTCTTCTTGTCTTGCGCTATTTGATGGTGGTAAATTCAGATCTACAGTGCCTACGGAAAGGAGACCCCTTGACTTTTTCCACATTTTGATACGTTACAGCCTCATTCTAAAATGGATGATAAAAAATACAATCCTCAGCAATCTCCACACAATACACCATAAAGGCAAAGCGAAAACAGGTTTTTAGAAAATGTTTCAAATGTATCAAAAATTAAAAACAGAAATACCCTATTTACATAAGTATTCAGACCCTTTGCTATGAGACTCGAAATTGAGCTCAGGTGCATCCTGTTTCTATTGATCATCCTTGAGATGTTTCTACAACTTGATTGGAGTCCACCTGTGGTACATTCAATTGATTGGACATGATTTGGAAAGGCACACACCTGTCTATATACGGTCCCACAGTTGACAGTGCATGTCAGAGCAAAAACCAAGCCATGAGGTCGAAGGAATTGTCCGTAGAGCTACTAGACAGGATTTTGTCGAGGCACAGATCTGGGGAAGGGTACCAAAACATTTTTGCAGCATTGAAGGTCCCCAAGAACACAGTGGCCTCAATCATTCTTAAATGGAAGAAGTTTGGAACCACCAAGACTCTTCCTAGAGCCGTCCACCTGGCCAAACTGAGCAATCGGGGGAGAAGGGCCTTGGTCAGGGAGGTGACCAAGAACCCGATGGTCACTCTGACAAAGCTCCAGAGTTCCTCTGTGGAGATGGGAGAACCTTCCAGAAGGACAACCATCTCTGCAGGACTCCACCAATCAGGCCTTAATGGTAGAGTGGCCAGACGGAAGCCACTCCTCAGTAAAAGGCACATGACAGCCCACTTGGAGTTTGCCAAAAGGCACTTACAGACTCTCAGACCATGAGAAACAAGATTCTCTGGTCTGATGAAACCAAGATTGAACTATTTGGCCTGAATGCCAAGCATCACATCTAAAGGAAACCTGGCACCATCCCTACAGTGAAGCATGGTGATGGCAGCATCGTGCTGTGGGGATGTTTGTCAGCGGCAGGGACTGGGAGACTAGTCAGGATCGAGGCAAAGATGAACGGAGCAAAGTACAGAGAGATCCTTGATGAAAACCTGCTCCAGTGCTCAGGACCTCAGACTGGGGCGAAGGTTCACCTTCCAACAGGACAACGACCCTAAGCACACAGCCAAGACAATACAGCAGTGGCTTCGGGACAAGTCTCTGAATGTCCTTGAGTGGCCCAGCCAGAGCCCGGACTTGAACCCGATTGAACATCTCTGGAGAGACCTGAAAATAGCTGTGCAGCAACGCTCCCCATCCAACCTGACAGAGCTTGAGAGGATCTGCAGAGAAGAATGGGATAAACTCCCCAAATACAGGTGTGCCAAGCTTGTAGAGTCATACCCAAGAAGACTTGAGGCTGTAATTGCTGCCAAAGGTGCTTCAACAAAATACTGAGTAAAGGGTCTGAATACTTATGTAAATGTAATATTTTTATTTGTAATAAATTAGACAAACATTTCTAAAAACCTGTTTTTGCTTTGTCACTATGGGGTATTGTGTGTAGATTGATTAGGGAAAAAAACAATTTAATAAAATGTAGAATAAGGCTGTAACCTAACAAAATTTGGAAAAAGTCAAGGGGTCTGAATACTTTCCGAAGACACTGTACAGTCTTCATCAGGGTGTTATGATGCCCACATGTCGAAATGAATTGGAATGCAGTTCTATTCTATTTCCATTGTCCTCCAAGAGTGGCTGAATATCCTGCATTGTTGTGATTGGACAGCACAGCATGAGCCATAGTTACTTTCTGTTTCAGAATGACAGTGCTCGAATGGCACGCAGTAGGACCAGTTGAAATTTCCACAACTAGCCTCCATATTTTCTTTCTGCCCATGGCATGCAATCACAGTGTTTACACAATAGTGTACACAGACTAAATTAGAACATGTGATAGAGATAAAAGAAATGTAGGCCACACTTTATTTGGATAGTCCCATATAGATGATCTACAGATAGTCACACTATCAACAAACTATCTGTTGATAAGTAACTGCTTGCTATGGTTATGGTTAGGGTTAGAACAAGGGATAGGGTTAAGGTTATAACATCATAGCGGTGAACTGGAAGAAGGTGAGAGCTGATGCTGATGGTGAAGCTGATGCTTTGTTGGAATACCATAAAGACAAAATTAACCCAACCTCTGGATTTAAATTTGCTGAGCCATCCTGGAACAACAAGAATATGAACGTCTTCATGTTGTTGACAAATACCAAGATGGCAGACACGGGGGAGTATGAATTCATGGTGGTCACAGACGATGGTGATGCCATAGTCACAGGTGAGTCATTGTCACAGGTGAGTTCAACCAAGGGGTAAACAATAGAATGGTGCAACCTGATTGGTTGAATGCTGTATGAAACCTCCGGGAGTAGCATTAACCACCCTAGCATGGTGGTAGAACATTTTTATTTTATTTAGGACAGTACACATATTTTCCCAGGTTTTTAGGCCTGGTCGCAATTAAAGCTAGTTTAGGAGGAAACCGATGCCTTTGCAGCATGGCACATATCCCCTCCATCATCCCAGAAACCCTAGACCAGGGTTCATCAGCTAGATTCAGCCTCAGCCCGATTTCTTCTTGAGCAGATGGTCGGAGGGCCGGAACATAATTACAAATAATTTGTAGACTGCAAATTGACTGCAAGAAGCCCAAACAGACATAATGTTTGACAAAAAAAGTAGCATTTCATACCTTGCTTACATTTATATACGATCACGTGGCTCTTAAATTAAAATCACTTGGAGCTGATTTCCTGGTGTTTTTACAGTCTTTTATGTCCAACAATGAAAAAAATATATATAAATATATACATACAGTGCATTCGGAAAGTATTCAGACCGCTTCCTTTTTTCAATATTTTGTTATGTTACAGCCTTATTCTAAAATATATTAAATACTTTTTTGAAACCCATCAATCTACACACAATACCCCATAATGACAAAGCAAAAACAGGTTTTTAGAAATTGTTGCAATTTTATATAAAAGAAAAAACTGAAATACCTTATTGACATTAGTATTCAGAACCTTTGTTATGAAATTGAGCTCAGGTGCATCCTGTTTCCATTGATCATCCTTAAGATGTTTCTACAACTTGATTGGAGTCCACGTGTGGTAAATTCAATTGATTGGAAAAGGCACACACCTATCTATATAAGGTCCCACAGTTGACAGTGCATGTCAGCTCAAAAACCAAGCCATGAGGTCAAAGGAATTGTCCGTAGAGCTCCGAGGCAGGATTAAAATCAAATCAAATCAAATTGTATTTGTCACATGTGCCGAATACAACAGGTGTAGTAGACCTTATTGTGAAATGCTTACTTACAAGCCCTTAACCAACAATGCAGTTCAAGAAATAGAGTTAAGTATAGAGGCACAGATCTGGAACCACCAAGACTCTTCCTAGAGCTGGCCAAACTGAGCAATCGGGGGAGACCAAGAACCCGATGGTCACTCTGACAGAGCTCCAGAGTTCCTCTGTGGAGATGGGAGAACCTTCCAGAAGGACAACCATCTCTGCAGCACTCCACCAATCAGGCCTTTGTGGTAGAGTGGCCAGACGGAAACCACTCCTCAGTAAAAGACACATGACAGCCCACTTGGTGTTTGCCAAAAGGCACGTAAAGGACTATTGTGTGTAGATTGATGAGGGAGGAAAAAAAACAATTTAATCCATGTTAGAATAAGGCTGTAACGTAACAAAATGTGGAAAAAGTCACGGGGTCTGAATACTTTCCGAATGCACCGTGTATATATAGATTTATTTTTCTCAGAAAACATAGGGGGCCAAATAAAACCACCCGCAGGCCAAATTCGGGCCGCCAGTTGGGGAACCGTGCCCTAGACCCACTCCAGTTTGCATACCGCCCCAACAGATCTACAGATTACAAGTTCAGGACCCTTGGACTGAACAACTCCATCTGCAACTGGATCCTGGACTTCCTGATGGGCCGACCCCAGGTGGTGAGAGTAAGCTACAACCTCTCCGCCACGCTGACCCTCAACACAAATGTTATTCTGCAAAAAAATATTATTTTTTAAATAATATTTTAATTTATTTGAACCATGAAGTATCAATTTAGTTGAACATCTTTTTCGGAAAGTGATTAGCTCAATTAAAAGTGACAGAGTCACATATTACTTCCCAAAGAAAGTAAAAATATATAATAATGCTTGCTTTTAGAAGGTATTTAAACCTTTCTGGGGGAAAAACGGGTGCAGACATTAAAGTTCAACTATGACGTTTTTTTTGTTGTAAGAAATCTATGTATTACATTGCACCGAATCATGGTTTCTGTTTCTTCCACCTCTTTTCCATAGAAAACATTCTCCGGGTGAAGACAGGGGAGCAGGTTACCATGAATTGCTCTACCTCCCTAAAAGACCAGGATTGAATGTACCTGTATGTTAGACTGGACAGGGACCGGGAGGTGCTGTATTATTACTAGCGTAAACCCCCAGGAAACACTACTGGGACAGAGTGAAGACTGAGGGACCAACTGACCATTACCATCACTGGTGTCTGCTGATGTGTTTACCCAAAAGTCAACAAAGCCTAGTTTGAAAATGGTATGAACCAAGGAAGAGGCTCCACTCTGGTAGTGGTGAATGGCAGGTGTATGTTTATAATAGTAGATGTGATGTGTTTTACTCTTCTCAATGGACAGTAATTTCACATGTAGAAAAAATTGCTTGTAATCTAGAATCCAGACTAGTGTTTCTCAATCTGTGGTTCATAAACTGGCAGCGGTCCCTGAGGTGTTCCAGGGTGATTTAGTAAGCTCTCGTGCTAGTTTCAAATAAGCAACCAAAGCCTGTTGGTCCTGGATAAAAAAACAGTTAAGAAACACTGTCCTTTATTGGTTATTTTTGGTACAATTGTGTGTCTGATAGAGTTATTATGTATGAGTCCCAAAGCCCACTGATCGGATTTTCCCCATCGTTGATTTCTCCCTAAATCTTCCATGTCCTCCAGCTACTGCGGTAACGCTGACCCCTTTTCACCCAGCCGTCAAGAAGCCGTGCCCATCTGGTACTCTAATTGGTTAGAGATGATCCTATCGCTGATGACTTTGTTTTGTACAACACCTCTCATTTTGACGTCATCACAAATTACTTCAATGATGGCAGTCTCAGACTGAAGTATGTAGCGAATGATACAGCAGTGGAATAATTCAGTTTGAGTCATCAGACAAGCAGGTTACATCTTTTGAGGGAGAAAACAGTCTTGTTAGTTAAAATCTAATTGATTACTTGTTAATAACTTTATATGAATACACTCTTCTGAGGAATGGTATAAAACCTTTGTTTCTTTCTGCCTTCTGTTTTTTTATGGCTTGACACTAGAGGGCTGTCTCTCCTCAATAACTGAGTGAACTGGCAGCCAGAGTGTTGCTGGCTTCAATATCACATGAGCTACTTTCCACTGTTGTACCCTTCAGCAAGGCCCTTTTACCCTAGATCTCCAGGGGCTGCTCCCAGCCTGTGACGTGTGTCAAGTTGGGTAATGTAACAGCAAAAAGATCAATAAAGGTAGTATTGAAAATGATCCAGTGGTCATATGGTGATATTACAGGAAATGGTACCCTGCTGAATGACAGAATGAGTTGAATATTAATCATTTCCCCAGACAAAGTGCAGTACTATTGTAGGCTACGACAATACACCCATTGACGCTATGATAACATGATTACACATATCTCAAAAATAGAATTAAATTAAGGATTTTTGTTTAGATTATGTGTAATGTTCAGTACTGATGGTTGAGGAGGGAGTGGTTGTTGAGAAGGGGCTTTGAGGACATTGATACCACTTCCTCTGTCTTTAAAAGTCATAACGACAGAGAGACAGCAGTACCCAGGGGTTAAGTGATGGATATGTTACTGCGCTGGTATCTGCTGTTGATCTGTCTCAGTGCATCAACCACAGCAGCAGGTAATAAGACAAACTGTGTTTTTTCTCACATAATTGAATGTAGAATCACCGGTTTGGGCTCTGTTAAGCCTTTTTGCACCAGGAGCAAAGTTTACACTATGTGCAAAGTTTGCACCTGTTTTTTCAGATGGGTATTAAACATTTGGAGACTAAAATGACATAGTAGGGTATAGTGCCCTACTATGTATGTAGATATGTATGTAGATAAAATACAATTTGAGCTTTGTTTTTGGTGTTTAACCCTTTCTGGGGGGAAAACGGGTTCAGCCTTTCAGCTATGATGTTTTGTTTTGAGTAGCAAAATCTTAATCTATGTATTACACTGCATCTCTGAATCATGGTTTACCTTTTCGTTCACCTCTTTTCTATAGAAACCATCCTTAGGGTGAATACAGGGGCGCAGTTTACCATGAATTGCTCCACCACTCTAAAAGACCAGGATGGAATGTACCTGTATGTTGGGCTGGACAAGGACATTGAGGTGCTGTATTACCATCAGCGTGACTCCAAGATGTCCACCCAGGAAAGGCTACTGGGACAGAGTGAAGACTGAGGGACCTGTGGACCAACTGACCATCACCGTCAATAACCTGACCATCGAGGACACAGGAGTCTACTGGTGTGTTTACACAAAATTAAATAAAGCCACGTTTGAAAATGATATCAAACAAGGCAGAGGCTCCACTCTGGTTGTGGTGATGTGTTTTACTCTTCTCAATGGACAGTCAATTTCACATGCAGACAAAAATGGTGTAATCTAGACTAGTGTTTCTCAATCTGTGGTTCATGGACTGGCAGCGGTTCCTGAGATGTTCCAGACCGATTTAGTTAGCTCTCAAGTGTTAGTTTCAATCTAAACAACCATAGCCTGCTGATCCAGATACAAATAAGTTGCTATTAGCCACCGTTAGTGTTTTTTCACCATTGTCCGTGGCCTGCACTACCTACCAGCCAGCTCTAGCCTGGACTATTATCGGCCAGTCTGCACTGTTTGCACAGCGCGTTATCGACCCAGAACATATTGGTTTTTCTGCAGGAATCACTGAATCACTGGACCTTTAACTCCGGATCATCGCAACTAGCTAGCTGCAACCAAATGTATGTTGTTGTTGGCTAATCAGCCTTGAGCTAGCCTCGAGTCAGGCCCATCTCCCGGCTATCTACCTCTCTGTCAACCGGACGGGACCTCCTAGAGTCGACACGGAGCCCCGCCGATCCATTATGACTGGTCTGCCGACGTAATCGTCTGTGGTTTCAACAGGCTTCCCGTTTCGACGACCACGAAGATCCATCTTCTAGCCCCAGCCCGCTAGCACACGCAAACAACAGCCGTGCTTCCTGCTAGCCAGTGCTGTAGCACCAATTCGAACTGCTCTCGGACTCACATATTGCTGTTCACTGGACATTATGATCACTCAGCTGCACAGCTGATGCCTGCTGGACTGTTCCTTTACACAGTACCCTGTCCTGTTTATCTGTTTAGCCTCAGCCCAAACTTTCATCGCCATTACCAGTTGTTGTCTTAGCTCTCTCGAATAACACCTGTGATTGCTTTATGCCTCTCTCCCATGTCAATATGCCTTGCCTATTGCTGTTCCAGTTAGTTCTTATTATACAATTTCACTGTAAAGCCCCAAGTCCCTCTCAAACTGCCTCAAATAGCTCCTTTGTTCCACCTCCCATACCCGCAGAGACCGGCTCAATCGGTACCTCCAGTGACGCAATCTCTTTCATTTTTACCCAACGCTTAGGATTACCTCCACTGTACTCATATGCTTCCATATTCTTGTCTGTACATAATGCCCTGAATCTATTCTACAACGCCCAGAAATCTGCCCCCTTTACTCTCTGTACCCAACGAACTAGAAGACCAGTTCTTAAAGCCTTTAGCCGTATCCTTATTCTAGCCCTCCTCTGTTCCTCTGGTGATGTAGAGGTTAACCCAGGCCCTGCAGCCCCCAGTATCACTCCTACTCCCCAGGAGCTATCATTTGTTGACTTCTGTAACCGTAAAAGCATTGTTTTTTTGCATGTTAACATCAGAAGCCTCCTCCTTAAGTTTGAGTTATTCACTGCGTTAGCACACTCCGCCAACCCTGATGTTCTAGCAGTGTCTGAATCCTGGCTTAGGAAGGCCACCAAAAATTCAGAAATGTCCATCCCCAACTACAACATTTTACATCTAGATAGAACTGCCAAAGGGGGTGGAGTTGCAATCTACTGTAGCGATAGCCTGCAGAGCTCTATCATACTATCCAGGTCTGTGCCCAAACAGTTTGAGCTCCTACTTCTAAAAATCCACCTTTCCAGAAATAAGTCTCTCACTGTTGCCGCTTGCTACAGACCCCCTTCAGCCCCCAGCTGTGCCCTGGACACCATATGTGAATTGATTGCCCCCCATCTATCCTCAGAGTTTGTACTGCTTGGTGACCTAAACTGGGATATGCTTAACACCCCGGCCATTCTACAATCCAAACTAGATGCCCTCAATCTCACACAAATTATCAAGGAACCTACCAGGTACAACCCTAAATCTGTAAACATGGGCACCCTTATAGATATCATCCTGACTAACTTCTAAATACACCTCCACTGTCTTCAACCAGGATCTCAGCGATCACTGCCTTATTGCCTGCGTCCGTAACGGGTCTGCGGTCAAACGACCACCCCTCATCACTGTCAAACGCTCCCTAAAACACTTTAGCGAGCAGGCCTTCCTAATTGACCTGGCCCAGGTATCCTGGATGGATATCGATCTCATTCCGTCAGTAGAGGACGCCTGGTTGTTCTTTAAAAGTGCTTTACCTTAAATAAGCATGCCCCATTCAAAAAATTCAGAACTAAGAACAGATATAGCCCCTGGTTCTCCTCAGACTTGACTGCCCTTGACCAGCACAAAAACATCCTGTGGCGTACTGCATTAGCATCGAATAGCCCCTGCGATATGCAACTTTTCAGGGAAGTTAGGAACCAATATACACAAGCAGTTAGGAAAGCAAAGGCTAGCTTTTTCAAAGAGATATTTGCATCCTGTAGCACTAACTCCAAAAAGTTTTGGGACACTATAAAGTCCATGGAGAATAAGAGCACCTCCTCCCAGCTGCCCACTGCACTGAGGCTAGGAAACACTATCACCACCGATAAATCTATAATAATCGAGAATTTCAACAAGCATTTTGCTATGGCTGGCCATGCTTTCCACCTGGCTACCACTACCACCTTCTCCGCTATGCAGTCCGGTTTCCGAGCTGGTCATGGGTGCACCTCAGCCATGCTCAAGGTCCTAAACGATATTATAACCGCGATCGATAATAGACAGTACTGTGCAGCCGTCTTCATCGACCTGGCCAAGGCTTTCGACTCTGTCAACCACCGCATTCTTATTGGCAGACTAAATAGCCTTGGTTTCTCAAATGACTGCCTCGCCTGGTTCACCAACTACTTCTCAGATAGAGTTCAATGTGTCAAATCGGAGGGCCTGTTGTCTGGACCTATGGCAGTCTCTATGGGGGTGCCACAGGGTTCAATTCTTGGGCCGACACTTTTCTCTGTGTATATCAGTGATGTCGCTCTTGCTGCTGGTGATTCTCAGATCCACCTCTACGCAGACGACACCATTTTGTATACATCTGGCCCTTCATTGGACACTGTGTTAACAAACCTCCAAACAAGCTTCAATGCCATACAACACTTCTTCCGTAGCCTCCAACTGCTCTTAAACACAAGTAAAACTAAATGCATGCTCTTCAATCGAACGCTGCTGGCACCCGCCCACCCGACTAGAATCACTACTCTCGACGGGTCTGACCTAGAGTATGTGGACAACTACAAATACCTAGGTGTCTGGTTAGACTGTAAACTCTCCTTCCAGACTCACATAAAGCATCTCCAAAACATAGTTAAATCCAGAATCGGCTTCCTATTTCGCAACAAAGCCTCCTTCACAAACATGCCCTCGTAAAACTGACTATCCTACCGATCCTTGGCTTCGGCGATGTCATTTACAAAATAGCCTCCAACACTCTACTCAGCAAATTGGATGTAGTCTTTCACAGTGCCATCCGTTTTGTCACCAAAGCCCCATATACTACCCACCACTGTGACCTGTACGCTCTTGTTGGCTGGCCCTCACTACATATTCGTCGCCAAACCCACTGGCTCCAGGCCATCTATAAATCACTGCTAGGCAAATCCCTGCCTTATCTTAGCTCATTGGTCACCATAGCAACACCCACCCATAGTATGCGCTCCAGCAGGTATATCTCACTGGTCATCCCCAAAGCCAACACCTCCTTTGGCCGCCATTCCTTCCAGTTCTCTGCTGCCAATGACTGGAACGAACTGCAAAAATCTCTGAAGCTGGAGACTCTTATCTCCCTCACTAACTTTAAGCATCAGTTGTCAGAGCACCTTACCGATCACTGTACCTGTACACAGCCCATCTGAAATTAGCCCACCTAACTACCTCATCCCCATATTGTTATTTATTTTGCTCATTTGCACCCCAGTATCTCTATTTGCACATCATCTCTTGCACATCTATCATTCCAGTGTCAATACTAATTGTAATTATTTTGCACTATGGCCTATTTATTTCCTTACCTCCATAACTTGCTACATTTGCACACACTGTATATATATTTTCTGTTGTATTTTGGACTTTATGTTTTGTTTTACCCCATATGTAACTCTGTGTTGTTGTTTTTATCGCACTGCTTTTCTTTATCTTGGCCAGGTCGCAGTTGTAAATGAGAAATTGTTCTCAACTGGCTTACCTGGTTAAATAAAGGTGAAATAAAATTAAATAAATAAAAATGTTGAGAAACACTGTTCTTCAGTGGCTTTTATTTTGTAAAATTCTGTCTCTGATAGTTATTCTGTGTGAGTGCTGCAGCATACTAATTAGATTTCCCCATTTGGTGATGTCTTACATAGACAATGCCCTACTGTCTTACATAGACAATGCTACTGCGGTATTGCTGACCCCCTTTCACCCAGCCGACGAGAAGCCGTTCCTATCTGGCTGGGTAAACATCATCATCATCACCAGCACCTTGACCATCCTGCTGTGTGCTGTCATCTTCCTCATCTGGGTCACTCCACAGGTGAGTGTGCTGAAGGTTGCCTGGGTGATGGGTCAATCCCATGTATCTGTCAAACTCTGTCAAAACATTGTCCTTTATTAACAAGTTGTCCTAGTCCTACTAAACACTTTGGGAGCATAATACTAGCATGCAGATTTGCATTTTGTTCTAAACTCTGTCAAAACACAATGTCCTTTCAATGCCAGTCATCGTAGTGACTGAAATGGACAAAGGGCAATTCAGATGCATTCTTTTTTTAATCAATGTCCAAGAATAATTAAAGTGGTTGAATTAGTAAAAATTATTGATTGCTTGTAGCACATTAGAAGATATCAATGAAGCAACATTCCTGTTTCACAGGTGAAGAGGTGCTGTAACCAGGGAGGATACACACCCCAGGTCTTTCCTGACTCGATCTATGTAGACATGGGCAAGAATCGCTTTCCTCCACCAGCCACACAGCAGGTAGAATCAGACCCCTATTCTGTGTATACCAAAGGAGGACGTAGGACCACTGAGTAGCAGCTTCAAATGCTTTCTCGGAATATTGCTTCTTTGCTTTCTCAGAATTGAAAAGCCTGTCTAGCTATGTTTCACAATTCTATCCTCGACGCAATACTTAGTGGTTGTATGGTTGTTTGTGTGTGTGTGCGTGCGTGCGTGTGTGTCGCATTACATTGCATGCATGTTTTTAATTAAAATCTCTATGGAAACTATTCATCTTACAATTTTTTTCAATAACAGTACATCAGGTCATATGATTTATATTGGTTTCAGCTCTAAACAATGCTGTAGGCTGTAGTGTTTTTAGGTCACTGGAACACTCAACTACAGTACCTTCCGTCCAACCATTCAGGAAGTTGTTTCTGCGCATGGTGTCTGCCACAGTGTCAAAAGAGCGTCAAAGTAAAAACAAGAACAGTTTATTAAAACTTTTATTATATTTCTATTATTATTTTAGCAGCCTGAACTTTTTTCAGGTACCACATGCATTGCTTTATACAGGACATAAGACATTTTTACATAATGTATTATTTTAGTTGAAAGAGTAGCTTTAACCAAATCAATGTCTGTCTGTTACTATTGGTCTGAGTACATTGTCTTCATACTGATACGGAGTAATGAGGACGTCTTGTGGTTGGAAAAACTATTATTCATTTTTACCAAGTGACGTAGTATTTGTCTTACTCTACGAGTCACTGTTTTCTACTTATGTTTCAACTTCCTAACAGGTATTTTCATTTTGAATACCTGTTAATGTGTAAGGTATGTTTTTGAGGGAGACAAATATAATTCTCACTGTTTACTGCCTTTTAATCAAAATATTGATAGATAATTATTATAAAGCCATGTGATATTCAACATGTGTATTCATGTTTATGTTGTATATATGTATGTGTTACACATTGGTGATGTTCAGCTATATGGCTTACTTATATTATATGTTTGAGAGGCTTTCTATCTAATCACTTTTAAGCTACTCTTGTCAATAAATAGTTTCAATATACATGAGCAACATTATTATGTTGTTTTTGACATACTATATTCTCCAAGCATAACCATAAGTCAAGTACTCTATAAGTGTCACACAGACACTTATCCTGTAAGCCAGACCTCAGTGTGCTGCTGGTGACAGTGGCTTCTGATGTGGTGGCAGCAGACACATGCGAAACCATACCCAACACCCTAGGGGAACATATGTGCTTCTCTTTAACACACCCATCATTTTCAGAAACCAACCACAGTGAGTGACCAAACACACAGAGCAAAGTAAAACTTTTTCTGAACGTATAAATTGTATTCTTAATCAGAATACTTAAGGCCGAGGTGGTATTGTGTATTCTAAAACGGGTTGGTCATAACAACCATTGTGATTGGTTGACATGCGCGCTAAGCAATACTAAAGAACCGGTTTAGCACGGTTAGACCTATGATGCAAAAATGGGCATCTTGTTTTCTGTTCCATCTGAGAAATCCCTGCACATCCACTGTCCCATCAGCCCAGCCAGCCAATTAATTAGCTTGATCGCCACTGTAAAAAGCATCTAGACATTATTTCCCCTTGCTTATAGCCTAACATTTGGTTTGCAACAACGGGGGTGTGTACAAACGTTGCTGTCTGTCTCTCGACAATTGTTCGATCTCCACTGTCCTATTTGATTTATTAGGATCCCCATTAGCCGAATCCAACGGCGACAGCTACTTTTACTGGGGTCCGACACATAACAAAAAGACATTACAGACAAAATACTTTACAATTTACATACATCTAAAAACATTAACGTGGTGGGTGTGTGCATCTATCAGTTATGTCAGTACATACACACAACTAGTAGGTCACATGGGGGAGAGGCATTGTGCTGTGAGGTGTTGCTTTATTAGTTTTCTGCTGTTCACTTGTATTATATAAGATGGAAGGGAGTTCCATGCACTCATGGCTCTGTATAACCCTGTACGTTTCCTTGTTCTGGACCTGGGGACTGTGAAAAGGCCCCTGGTGGCATGTCTGTTGGGGTAATGTGTGTGTTTGTGCTGTGTGTAAGTTGACTATGCAAACAGTTTGGAATTTCCAACACATTGTTTCTTCTAAAAACAAGAAGTGACGCAATCAGTGTTTCCTCAACTCTTAGCCAAGAGAGACTGGCATGCATAGTATTAGTATTAGCCCTCTGATTACAATGAAGAACAAAACGTGCCGCTCTGTTCTGTGCCATCTGCAGCTTAACTAGGTCTTTCTTTGCAGCACTTGACCATATGACTAGACAATAATCAAGATAAGATAAAACTACAGTGGGGAAAAAAAGTATTTAGTCAGCCACCAATTGTGCATGTTCTCCCACTTAAAAAGATGAGAGAGGCCTGTAATTTTCATCATAGGTACACGTCAACTATGACAGACAAAATTAGGAAAAAAATTCCAGAAAATCACATAATGAATTTATTTGCAAATTATGGTGGAAAATAAGTATTTGGTCAATAACAAAAGTTTCTCAATACTTTGTTATATACCCTTTGTTGGCAATGACACAGGTCATTGGATCATCCAAATGCACTCTAGCAAACTTCAGACGGGCCTGGACATGTACTGGCTTAAGCAGGGGGACACGTCTGGCACTGCAGGATTTGAGTCCCTGGCGGCGTAGTGTGTTACTGATGGTAGGCTTTGTTACTTTGGTCCCAGCTCTCTGCAGGTCATTCACTAGGTCCCCCCGTGTGGTTCTGGGATTTTTGCTCACCGTTCTTGTGATCATTTTGACCCCACAGGGTGAGATCTTGCATGGAGCCCCAGATCGAGGGAGACTATCAGTGGTCTTGTATGTCTTCCAATTCCTAATAATTGCTCCCACAGTTGATTTCTTCAAACCAAGCTGCTTACCTATTGCAGATTCAGTCTTCCCAGCCTGGTGCAGGTCTACAATTTTGTTTCTGGTGTCCTTTGACAGCTCTTTGGTCTTGGCCATGGTGGAGTTTGGAGTGTGACTGTTTGAGGTTGTGGACAGGTGTCTTTTATACTGATAACAAGTTCAAACAGGTGCCATTAATACAGGTAACGAGTGGAGGACAGAGGAGCCTCTTAAAGAAGAAGTTACAGGTCTGTGAGAGCCAGAAATCTTACTTGTTTGTAGGTGACCAAATACCTATTTTCCACCATAATTTGCAAATAAATTCATAAAAAATCCTTCAATGTGATTTTCTGGATTTTTTTCTCTCAATTTGTCTGTCATAGTTGACGTGTACCTATGATGAAAATTACAGGCGTCTCTCATCTTTTTAAGTGGGAGAACTTGCACAATTGGTGGCTGACTAAATACTGTTTTCCCCACTGTACATCTCATTGAGTGCGGTCTTAGTGCCAGCATCAGTTTGTGGTGGTAAATAGACAGCTACGAAAAATATGGATGAAAACTCTCATGGTAAATAGTGGTCTACAGCTTTTCATTAGACACTCTACCTCAGGCGAGCAAAACCTTGAGACTTCCTTAATATTAGATTTGTGCACCAGCTGTTGTTTACAAATATACACAGACCTCCACCCCTTGTTTTACCGGAGGCAGCTGTTCTATCTTGCCGATGCAGCGTATATCCCGCCAGCGGTATGTTATCCATGTCGTCGTTCTGCCATGACTTGTGAAACATAAGATATTACAGTTTTTAATGTCCTGTTGGTAGAATATCCGTAATCATAGTTTAGTCTATTTTGTTATCCAATGATTGTACGTTGGCTAATAGGACTGATGGTAGAGGCAGATTACCCTGGCTAATAGGACTGATGGTAGAGGCAGATTACCCACTCGCCGTAGGATCCTTACAAGGCACCTGTCCTACGTCCCCGATGTCTTCGTCTCTTTCTCATGCAAATGACAGGGATTTGGGCCTTGTCGGGTGTCTGAAGAAAATCCTTTGCGTCTGAGTCGTTAAAGAAAAAATCTTCGTCCAGTACGAGGTGAGTAATCCCTGTCCTGAAATCCAGAAGCTATTTTCGGTAATTTGACTGCAGGAAAGCAATTTATTAACTGCAAAAATGCCCTGGCAGCTACTGAATATTTTTCTCTAGTGCAAGTGCTGCATAGGTGCCAAGTGAAAGGGGTGGCATTGCATTGCAATATTTCTTTCAAGTCAGAATGTCAATCACATTTTATGTACAGTGGACAACCTTTTGAAGGGGGCTACGGTCTTGATTGTAGCATACTCTACAATTAGTTTGTTTCTACCATTGACTGGGAAGGTTTCTACCTAGATATTTGTTAAATGAATAGAAAAGTTAATATACAGTTCCTTCAGGAAGTATTCATACCCCTTTACTTATTCCACATTTTGTTGTGTTACAGCCTGATTTCAACAAAACAATTCTCACCCATCTACACACAATCCCCATAATGACAAAGTGAAAACATGTTTTTAGACATTTTTGCTAATTTATTGAAAATGAAATACAGAAATACAACATTTACATAAGTATTCACACCTCTGAGTCAATACTTTGTAGAAACACATTTGGCAGTGATTACAGCTGTGAGTCTTTCTGGGTAAGTCTCCAATAGCTTTCCACACCTGGATTGTGCAACTTTGCCCATTATTCTTTTCAAAATTCTTCAAATTGGTTGTTGATCATTGCTAGATTTTCAAGAATATTTAAGTCAAAATTACAACTCGGCCACTAAGGACAATTCACTGTCTTTTTGGTAAGCAACTCCAGTGTAGATTTGGCCTTGTGTTTTAGGTTATTGTCCTTCTGAAAGGTGAATTAATCTCCCAGTGTCTGATGGAAAGCAGAGTGAGCCAGGTTTTCCTCTAGGATTTTGCCTGTGCTTAGCTCCATTGCGTTTCTTTTTTATCCTGAAAAATTCCCTAGTCCTTAACAATGACAAGCATACCCATAATATGATAAAGCCACCACTATGCTTGAAAATATGGAGAGTGGTACTCAGTAATGTGTTGTATTGGATTTGCCTCAAACATAACACTTTGTATTCAGGACCAAAAGTGAATTGCTCTGCCACATTTTTTGCAGTATTACTTTAGTGCCTTGTTATAAACAGACCCGTCGCCAGACCTCAGTCTTAAGGGGGGCATATGAAATGCATGGGAGGGCAGGGCACAATTATTATTAGCCTACAGTACGTATATTTATAATAATCTTATACTCTATTTGCGCAGCACGTAATCATCACATTAAACATAACCAACAGCAATATGACCAGGTAGCCTATAGCCTACACCACATTACATATTACATTACACATTACATGTTATGAATATCCATAAAACACTTGACTATACAACATATTAGATGTAACACTAGAAGCATCTCTCAAACATTGCATTTTAAAGCAGTCAACAGAGGGATATGCATTGCCATGAGACACACACACACACACGCACGCATATACATACACACACACAGAGACTTTGAACCTACCGGTACTTTGAGTGGAGGCAGCGCTGTCCTCTCTCCAGTCCCTCCTGTCAGTACAGCGGGAAGCGGCGTTTCTCCGAGCAGAACCTCCTCATCAAAGTATCCTTCCACTTGGACTTAAACCTGTGAGTGAGGTCCAAAGCAAGCTGAATCAGCTGGGCCTTGCGTCTGTGCAGCATACTGCGCCGATGCTCTGAGAAGACGCTTTTGAGCGTGGAAAATGAGTTTTCACACATTGCTGTGGAAGCTCCTAAAGTTAGGGCAAGTGTGTAGGCTGTGAAAACAGTCGACATAGCCTGGAGTCAACAGTTGAATGTGCTGAGGATGTTGGCTATTGTCCATTTTCCATCTTCGGGGGGAACCGGGGTGTCAGTCATTTTCTTCTCCAGGAACTCACGAGCCACAGTATATTCAGATTCAACCACATCAGTTCCAGCGAATACCAGGAGAGGGGTTACCTTTGATGGGTCCAGGAAATTATCCTCGGTCTCTGGGTTCAAAGCAGCCAGTGCGCCAATGAGCTCGCTACTGCGCTCTCCAAAACGCGCATTCATCTCTCCTTGCACAGCATCGATAACACTGTAAAACAATCTCATGAACTCAGTCTTTTCATCTATGTCACTTTGTGGCTGACCAACTGTTTCTTCAACTGCAAATCCGCGGAGGTTCTTATTAATTGTGCGTCTTCTCTTGCTTGGACCAGGGTCGGTCACCGGCACAGCCTCGGTGGCCAATGCTGGAGGAGCGCAGAGATCTCACAATGCAGAAAACTTGTTTTCTGTGCGCAGTGTCTTCACGCAGTCAGAAGCGCTGTTCACAAGTGTCACCGCAGTGAACAAGTCCATATCTTCGGCCTGTAGTAGTCTGTTAGGCGGCTCGAAAAGTGACAACAGTTTCATAACAAGGTGCGCAATGAAAAGAAAACTGCGCTGCGTAATGGCACGAAGCAGCCCCGTAGCCTCGACGCGCACATCTGCTCCAAGGCCTCGTGTGTTTTCCACCTCGGTCAGTAATGTGGATATGTCGTGAAAACTCTTCACCACAACTTTGACCGTTGCCAAGTGGTTTCAGGGTATCGCCTTTGTACAGAATAGCCATGGTTGGCTTCCTGATGAAGTTGTACAGCATGTTGCATACTCCAAAAAAATCATTGACAGCTGCTTCACTGGACATGGCTTGAATCACAACCAGATGAAGTTGGTGATTAAAGCAGTGAATATATTGTATGTTACGATACAGCTTGTTTTGGAGCAATTTCTGCACACCACCATGCCTGCCAGACATGAGTGATGCGCCATCATAAACTTGACTCAGGATTTTGTCCGTGCTGAGTCCGGCGCTGGTGAGCTCATCAATGATGACACCTGTCAGAGCCTCTGCATCACCTTTCTCAGATGTGGCCATTACCAAGAGGCGCTCACACAGACCATAGTTTTTGTCAACAAAACGCACAACTACAGATATGTTTTCTTGGCCTAAAGGATCCCGTGTGCCATCCACTTTAATTGAATACCAGCTATCGCCGACTTGTCTCACTATCTCCTCTGTCACGAGTTTGCTCATCATTTCGATAATCTCGTTTTGTATCTGTGGGCTGGTATAGCGTGCATTCTGTGGGATTGTTTTTGTAATCCGTGTCAGTTCGGGATCTTTGTGCATGGTGTACTCAAAGAGAGACAAAAACAGCCCCATTGAGCTATTATCATCTAGCACACTGGCAAAACCAGCATTATCTCCACGTAACGGCAATTGATTCACCAGTAAAAACTCCAGCATATCAATTACAGCTGACATGTAGTATCTGTTGCGAGCCAGTTGCTCTGAATTTAAGAGAGTGGAAATCAATTTTCCTGTCTCTCTACGTTTTTCTGAATCTCTCCACATTGCTTCACAGGCTAAATGTTCTTTTGAAGCTGCATGCTTATTTAAGCCCTTGCCTGTTCCAATTGCATGTTTCCAATCATTAAATCCCTTAATGGAGAAGGTCCGCGTCCGATGATACAGATTTGAATTTCCTGCAGGCATAAAAAAAATGCGGAGTCCTTTTCCACCGAGTACTCAAGCCAGTCCCTGTTCAAATACCAGCTAGAGGAAAATGATCGTTTTTTTGAACCAAACATTTTGACTGGATATTTCCTCAACACAACCTGTTTGGGTTTGTCCATGCCCAGGTCACTCACACCCACTGATTCAACAGGCAGTTGTGGCCCAAATGCTGCCCCATTCGCGGTTGCACTTGACCTGCAGGTCCTGCCAGGCCCAGGGTCGGACTCCACGGAGCTACTAGCATCAGGCTCAGACTGTCGTCCAGGGTCTCCTTCTCCAACTACAACATCAGGAGGCGTCGGTGTCGTATCCAATTTGGCAGAGGAGACTGTTGGTGGGCTTTTCAACCACTTACGGATATCCATGACGAACTGAAGCGAGTAAGCCGGCGAAAACTCATCCAGCTTTAAAAAATTTGCTGTAACTGTTGAGCGGCTACACTGACGTAGGCTACGTCACGTACGTAGCCTAACTTTCTTTTTATTAAGGCCGTGATAGGCTGTTGCAGTGTAGATTCCCATCAATCAAACAAAATCACACCATTGTTTCTTTATATTTTTAATGTTTTAATGATAAAGAATGCAACATTAATGCAACACAAAATTAGCAACTATTATAATATAAAATTAAACTAATCTTTTTAAGAGATCTGTGCCTCAAGTGGGGGGGGGCACAAGCATTTTGGGGGGCGGGCCCGGCCCCCTATGGCCCGCCCATAGCGGGGGGTGTGGTTGCAAACAGGATTCATGTTTTGGAATATTTTTCTTCTGTACAGGCTTCCTTCTTTTCACTCTGTCAATTAGGTTAGTATTGTGGAGAGTAAGTACAATGTTGTTGGTCCCCTTCCTCAGTTAAACACTATTATTGCATACAGAGTGAGTCCATGCAACTTATTATGTGACTTGTTAAGCACATTTTTACTCCTGAATGTATTTAAGCTTGCCATAACAAAGGGGTTGAATACTTATTGACTCAAGACATTTAAGCTATTCATTTTTTATTAACTTGTAAAAATGTCAAAAAAACATAATTCCACTTTGACATTATGCGGTATTGTGTGTAGGCCAGTGCCAAAAAAACGATATTTGATCCATTTTAAATTCAGGCTGTAACGCAACACAATGTGGAAAAGTCCAGAGGTGTCGATCCTTTTCTGAAGGCACGTCACCCATACTAATAACAGCAAAAGCGAAAGTAGGCATACATTCTGTTGCCTGTCAATGTTACGATCTTTATGAGATTCACTCAGACCTTCGACATCTTCTAAACGTCAACAGCCTGAAGGGTTTGCGCGGTAAGATTTTAACGTTTTCCGTGTCTGTAGCCTATGTTTTGTTTTTCTGAATAAATATCCTTAATTGTTGCCCGTTGATATTGGTTTACAGATTAAACCACGAGTCCACGACGGTCACTGTCAAGCACTCGTGATAAAATAAAATGTTATGCCATTGGGCTTTATGTTGGAAATGTTACTGTGTTCGAAATACAAATATTTGTATGTTCAACTATTTAAAAGTTTAGCCTGCCTACAGTTGGGTTTCTCAACTCCATGTACTCATGGAGGAGTTGAGAAAAACTCGGATTGTCTACAGGCGGTTGTTGTGAGTTGTTTGCCACTGACAAAACCATTATGGGTACTGTTAGGCTATGCTTCACGAGGGGTAGATTTGTGAGGTATTAGTAATGTTTCTTTGCTTAGGGCTAATAGTACCCTCAAAATACATGGTGGACTTTCCCTAGTCGAACAAGCTATACGACTTCTTTATCTATTTGCATAGTGAATGTTCTGAGTCCTTCAAATGCATCTTATGTTTCCTTTTGTGTTATCAAACATTTAGTCGCTTTCTCCACGTCAAGTATACCAAATGGAATTGTTTGTTCGTTTTTGTCCCTAAACCACAAACAAGTTAAGTGCTGAGTTAATAAGCTGAATTATAGTTATAGAACTTCCTTCTCCTTTACTTCCTCTTTAAGTGAGCTGTACTGGGATTCTACTGTAACATGTATTCAATAACTGGTTGGTTTATGCCAGATAAGATTTTTTTCAATTCACATTACACCCATACAATGTCTAATTTAGTAAAAAGGGAATTTGATAATTGCATCACAACCATCTGGGAACACAAAGGTGCAAGGCAATACACTCACTGCCTATATCACAATAAAGTGTAATACTATAAAAGACCAGGTTGAGTACAACCAGTGTGCTAAATAAAGAATTGAAGAGGTGGGTACTGCACATTTGTCCCTCGATTATTGCATGCATTTTAGCATCTTTAGCCCTATTTCATGCATCTTTCCATAAAAGGTCCCTCCAGTAGCCTTCTGTAGGGAGGAACAAATCCCTTATTCTCCCATTGCAGCTGTTTATTCATTTGGGCATAAATCAGCTGCATTGGCTCCAGAAGCAATGAGGATATTGTGGGGGAGAATAATTCCAACAGCTTTAGTGGCCACTTGAATTCATTTAACATTACTGTCATCTCCCACACATTGTTTCCTTAATAATAGAATGTGTTTCCTTCAGTGAATGTTATTCTCTTTTGTGTATTTGTATAATGTTCAGATTATATTGCATTTGTTTGCCGAATAAATAGTTGAAACAGACGTGTTAACAATCCAGATGGGAGGTGACCAGTAGATAGCTAAATAGGGGACAGTTGCCTATGTGAGGCCCATATTCACAATGCACTTAGTTAAGACCAGTGCTTGACTTGGGATGGAAGAAGTGCAGGAGCTGTCTTTTTCCAAGTCGGTCCATTAGACTATGTTCACTGAAATTCACAAATTACATTATGTTATAGAGACCTCTGATTATGCACTGTTAACGGTTTATACACATTTTCCATTAATTCTCCATCACTTTTAACCAAATTTCCATGACTATTATTATAGTCTACATGAAAAAGTAAGCATTATTGACACTGGAAAGCTGCTGTATCTGATCCCATGTAGACCTACCTCCTCCTGCCGTTGTGCCCTTGATCAAGGGACTTAGCCCCCCCACATAGAACTGCACTGTTGTCAACAGGTGGTCAACCCTCCATCTGGAGAGCTCCTGGGTGTGCAGGCGTGGCTTTTTCAACATTACAACCAAATACTTTTGTCTTTATAAAATGATTCCATCATTCTATAAATCAGGGATCAAATGGATAAGGTAGGTTATTTCAAAGCAAGGTATCTAACTAGACATGTTTATATATTAGGCTCAAATATTCATGTTTCGGGGGAGATCAATGCACAGCCAGTTATTTGTCAATTAAGCTATTCTTAGAATATTTTTAACGTTGTCGCAATTACATGGCTATTGTTTAATAGAAGGGAATCCCCGCTTTCCAACAGTGTAGATCTATTTAGGCTCTACAGTGTCGGTGGAAGGGCAACAACGAAATGAATGCTTAGTTAGCTATAGTTACCTAGCGAGATAACTGCGACAAGTTATGTTTTAAATTGGTGATCTAGTTAGTCTGTCTGTCATTATTTTATACAGTACCAGTCAAAAGTTTGGACAAACCTACTCATTTCAGGGTTTTTCTTTCTTTTTTACTATTTTCTACATTGTAGAATAATAGTGAAGACATCAAAACTATGAAATAACACATGGAATCATGTAGTAACCAAAAAAGTGTTAAACAAATCAAAATATATTTTATATTTGAGATTCTTCAAATAGCCACCCTTTGCCTTGATGACAGCTTTGCACACTCTTGGCATTCTCTCAACCAGCTTCATGAGGTAGTCACCTGGAATTCATTTCAATTAACAGTTGTGCCTTGTTAAAAGTTCATTTGTGGAATTTATTTCCTTCTTAATGCATTTGAGCCAGTCAGTTGCGTTGTGACAAGGTAGGGGTGGTACACAGAAGATAGCCCTATTTGGTAAAATACCAAGTCCATATTATGGCAAGAACAGCTCAAATAAGCAAAGAGGAACGACAGTCTATCATTACTTTAAGACTTGAAGGTCAGTCAATCAAGAAAATGTCAAGAACTTTGAAAGTTTCTTCAAGTGCAGTCGCAAAAACCATCAAGTGCTATGATGAAACTGGCTCTCATGAGGACCGCCACAGGAAAGGAAGACCCAGAGTTACCTCTGCTACAGAGTATAAATTCATTAGAGTTACCAGCCTCAGAAATTGCAGCCCAAATAAATGCTTCACAGAGTTCAAGTAACAGACACATCTCAACATCAACTGTTCAGAGGAGACTGTGTGAATCAGGCCTTCATGGTCGAATTGCTTCAAAGAAACCACTACTAAAGAACACCAATAATAAGAAGAGGGCCAAGAAACACGAGCAATGGACATTAGACCGATGGAAATCTGTCCTTTGGTCTGATGAGTCCAAATGTGAGATTTTTGGTTCCAACTGCCGTGTCTTTGTGAGACGCAGAGTAGGGTGATCCACATGTGTGGTTCCCACCGTGAAGCATGGAGGAGGTGTGATAGTGTGTCCTGAACATCTCTAAAACTAAGAGCATTGTATTTGGTACAAATCATTCCCTATGTTGTAGACCTCAGCTGAATCTGGTAATGAATGGTGTGGCTGTTGAACAAGTTGAGGAGACTAAATTACTTGGCTTTACCTTAGACTGTAAACTATCATGGTCAAAACATATAGATTCAATGGTTGTAAAGATGGGGAGAGGTCTGTCTGTAATAAAGAGATGCTCAGATTTTTTGACACCACACTCCAAAAAGCAAGCTAGTTTTGTCTAATCTTGATTATTGTCCAGTCGTGTGGTCCAGTGCTACAAGGAAATACCTAGTTAAGCTGCAGCTGGCCCAAAACAGAGCGGCACATCTTGCTCTTCATTGTAATCAGAGGGCTAATATAACTACTATGCATGCCAGTCTCTCTTGGCTAAGAGTTGAGGAGAGACTGACTGCATCACTTCTTCTTTTTATAAGAAACATTAATGTGTTGAAAATCCCAAATTGTTTGCATAGTCAATTTACACACAGCTCTGACACACACACTTACCCCACCAGACATGCCACCAGGGGTCTTTTCACAGTCCCCAATTCCAGAACAAATTCAAGAAAGCGTACAGTATTATATAGAGCCATTATTGCATGGAACTCCGTTCCATCTCATATTGCTCAAATGAACAGCAAACCTGGTTTCAAAAAACAGATAACACCTCACGGCACAACGCCTCTCCCATATTTGACCTAGATAGTTTGTGTGTATGTATTGATATGTAGGCTACGTGTGCCTTTAAAAACAAAATGTATGTAGTTCTTGTCTATTAATGTTCTGTATTATGTAATGTTTCATGTTTTGTGTGGACCCCAGGAAGAGTAGCTGCTGCTTTTGCAACAGCTAATGGGGATCCTAATAAAATACACCCAAAAACAAATCCGGTTTGATTAACCTTTTTTTCTTCGGTGTGTGAATCTGGGCCAGCGATAGGCTACTTTGTTTTTACAGAGGAGCTTGTACGCAAATCCCCCAAAATTAGAATTGGCAGTATGGCGTTCCGGACAGTTCCGGACAGTCAAGCACTGGTTAAGACATATTCAGCACTGGATTATAATTAATTTCTGTCTGGTTTCTGTTAGCAACTGTTTTATGTTTATTTTCGGATGACAGTCCAGAGCCATTGTGAGTGACAGGCAGTCTATTAACCTACTTTACACAGTCTATAGACTGACCTCATACTGATGTGATAAGTGTTGTCATTGTACATTTCTCTCTTCTTTCTCAGGAACCAAAGATGACTTCAGCTACCAGCTTGCTGTTTTTAGTGATCCATTTTGCCTGTATCAGAGCTGGAAATTCCTCTGAGAGTAAGTTGTGCCATGAATGCCATAATAATGGTTATAAAATGTTATATTAAAAAATAGTTTTCTGATGATTGTTACCTTTCTCTGTGGTTTGGGAGAACTGTGTATTCTTTTTTTAACCAAAAGTTCAATAAGATTGGTCACATGATAAAACTGACTACAATAACAGTAATTCTCTCTTGTATTAATGTAAATTTTTTTCTCTGATATTTTACTAACAGCATTTGTCAAACTGGAGTGTAAAACAGAATACCATGGGGTTTATGGTCAGCAGTCAATTGTAGAGTGCATTGTCAAACCAGTGGTTGAGGATGTGACCATCATAACGGTGACCTGGAAGAGAGTGGGAGCTGCTGCTGCTAATTTGTTGGAATACCATAAAGATAAAATGGACGCAATCCCTGGGTTTAAATTTGCTGAGCCATCCTGGAACAAGAAGAATATGAATGTGTCCTTGTTGTTGACAAATACCAAGATGGCCGACAATGGGGAGTATGAATGCATGGTGGAAACAGACAGTGGTGATGCCACAGCTACAACCAGCCTCAGTGTCACAGGTGAGTCATAGACTGTCTACAGTGTCATTTTAGGAAAATATACAAATTTTTCAACACCGGTTCTTGAAAGGAGCAAACTAAACATGTGAGATATTCAGCCAAGCTTGGAGTGCAATAGAAGAATAGACAACTTATTTTTTTTTATGTGTCTCGGCTCATAGGTTATGATACCCATATGCTGAAATCCTTTGGAAAGTTCTATTCAACTTCCATTGTTGTCACACACACGCGCGCACACAACCATACAACCACTAAGTCTTGCATCGAGGATAGAATTGTGAAATACAGTAGAACAGACTTTTCATTTCTGAGAAAGCTCTTCCATACAGTTATGATACAAAGTTGATAAGGATATATATTCTGGAATATGTTCAGGGGGAGTTCAGATCTATTTGTAAGTGTGTGATTGGACAGCACAGCAGGAGCGTTGTTTACTTTCTGTTTCAGAATGACAGTGCTCAAATGGTACACAGTAGTACCACGTCCACAAATAGCCTCCATAATGCCATTCTGCCTATGGCATGCAATCAATGTTTACAAATAATGTACACAGACTCAATTAGAACATCTGAGTGATAAAAGAAAGGTCATTCCAGTTTATTAAAATCACTCCTACTGTAATCTCATTCCAAGTTATAATCGTTGGATTGACGTTGAAAAGGTGCAAAGTCCGTCTAGACAATGTTTACCCGCTGACGTTGTATAACTACTGATGTACCAAATAGCACCCACATGTATAATATAATTTCCCCTTACTCTCTCTCTCTTCCAGCTAAATACAAAACTCCAACCATGAGCTCCATCCCTGACACCAACATCCAAGAGAACACAGATGTGACCATTTTCTGCAACTCTACAGGCGGGCACCAGAAAGGGTTGATCTGGTGGTTTGATCAGTCTGGCAACAATTGGACGCGCAGTGCTGAACTGGTGGCCAAAGAGACTGACGATGGTCTGTTTAGCCTCGCCAGTAAATTCACAGTGCTGAAGGCAACATCCAGTTACACGAACTACACGTGCAAAGTGCTCAATGTCAATGGAGCCCTGGAGGGGAAGGCATCATTTGAGATCCAGTTTGTGTCCCGAGACTTAGGTACGTTCTGCCATGGCTGCTACCTAATGGTATGAATATGTTGGTGATATCATCCTTTGTGAAAGCAGGGCGAAGTCTAAAACCTGCCAGTTTATCTTATTCCCTCATCCTGACCCTGATAATTGTAAACAATTCAGCCTTAATCTAGTCTACTTTTATTAGCATAGGTCTTTTTTACGACGTCTTTATCAGATTTCTGAACGCAATAAAAGTCAGCCTTATAATGAGAGAACAACATGTCACTGAAGAGTGGAGTAGATACAGAGAATTATAACACTGCCCTAGATCAGGCCATAACATGCTCCCGAATCTGACTGAACACCTTCCTTGAAACTCGAACAACAGGAAAATGCTTGTCTTGGTTTGGATAAGAAACAATAGAGTGCAATAGTAGTGGTGTCTTTTTGTAGGCACTAACTCCACCATTGTTCGTTGGACAAAGGCTATGGAGTAAATGAGTGGAGTTTTTGTAGGGTTTTTGGATAAACGCCAAAAATAAGGTCTGTGGTAAACATAGGCTTAGGAGATCTTATACGTTTTGTTCTATGAGATAATCTTCATCAGTTAACGTAACCTTTTGTGAATTTTGAAGTATTTATGTGATATTATTTTAAAAAACAACGAAAATCCAGTGTTTCTATGTCAAACGGTTTTGTTATATTCCAGTCTTCTAGATTTGTTTAAGACTACCAATAATCTCTCTGTGTGATCCTGATTTAGCCCACTGCAGTAAAAGGTTATTAAGATGCATTTAGATTAGAACAGAGCTCAAGTCTGTGTGTCTGAAATGCCCTGATTCTGACTTTGACCCAAGCATAGCTAACCTTTTTCTCTTGACTTCATATGAATTGCCTATTTATTTTGTAACTCCCAATTTTTGTCAATTTTGTCTGTCCAGGTAGGAAAGCTGACGACTTGGATTCTGTGTCCACCCCCAAGTGGCTTGCCCCGGTTGTAGTCATAGGATCTCTGATCGTTGGACTCCTTACTGCGCTGCTGATATTTAGGAGGCGCTCCGCCCAACGTAAGTACATGAATTGTCATACTCATACAGTAGAGACTGTTGTGTGTGTGTGTATAACAGCTGGTAGAGCACGGCGCTTGTAACGCCAAGGTAGTGGGTTCGATCCCCGGGACCACCCATACACAAAAAAATAAAATAAAAATATGCACGCATGACTGTAAGTCGCTTTGGATAAAAGCGTCTGCTAAATGGCATATTATATTATATTATTGTATAAACAAATATCATTACATGGAGCTTTGATAATGTATCTGATCATGTATCTGTTTGTCATGCTAGCTGGTGCTAGATTAACCTGTACAAAGTGGTGGACCATTCATATTTTTTGTTTGTTTGTTTGTTTAATTTATTTATTTAAAAAAATACTGCAGATAGATTGTAAGTTCCATCAATGTAATTGTCTGCATCACTTCCAATCCCCCATGTTTTTTATATATATATTCCCCTTTATTACTTTCCAACCCCGCTACCCTTTCCCTACTTGGGGTAAACTAGTGAACAACAATGGTTAGGCCTCTACATCCAGCTTATACTTACTATCTATATTTTATGGACACAGTCAATTTTACAATAATTATATTTTGTTTGTTTTTTTCTCCTGAACTTCTTCTACTCTCAACCTCTCCGATCATTTTCATGATGTCCATCCGGTTTGCTTCTATATGCCATATCTTTCTAACTGTGCTCTTTCCCAAAAGCTCCCAACATAAAACCTATATACTTATTATGGCACAGTATGCTTACATTATTAGTTAATATATTGTTATTATTTTGTTGTTAGTTGTTATTAGTCCCATCCTTCAACTCCATTCAACACCTCCCATCCATCTCTTAACACCATCCATATAGGATTTCTATTTGCCATATATATTTCAACTGTACAAAAATTCTGAACCTTTCTATTCTCATTGTTTCAACAGATTGTGAATTAAAAATAAACATTTTTGCTAAAAGTATTATTATATTATTGCTCGATTGACTATGACTTTTCAGATCACCCAGTAATGCTATCTGCAAGGTTAGCTCCAGGTAAATATTGCAATCCTTTAGCCATTCCTGGACCTGTGTCCAAAAACAAGCTACAAATGGACAGTACCAAAACAAATGATCTAATGATTCTGTCTCTTCGCAGCAAAATCTGCAGAGCTGGGAAGATTGTATCCCCCATATAAATAACATTCTATTGGTAGCAATAATTTTATATAATAATTTAAATTGAAAGATTCAAATTTTTTAATCCGGTGTCGTTTTGCGTATCAGTTCATAAACACTATGCCATGGGATCGGTACGTCAAAAATCTCTTCCCAACTATTTTGCAATCTATATGGGACGGCTGTCAATCCTTTGGTCCTTAAATGAAACTGATATACTTTTTTATTTATCACAGTTTTCCTTAACCAATTATGTTATTTAATGCAAGGCTGACAGACAAGGTCCTTACTTTCTTCCCCTTCCACTTTCCTCTTCCATTTTTGCGGTAAGGCTGCAATTATTTGGTTGTAATTTTGGGTAGAGCAGACATTTTCATATGTTTTTGTTAGCTGCATGTGCGACATAACTCCACCAGTCCTACCAATGATATAATATACGAAGATTATACCTTTTTTAAACATTTTGTCAAAGAAAAAGTTTTTTTGTCAATTAGCATATTTGAGTTTAACCACAATATTTGTTGCATTATTTGTTCTGTCATTTCTGGAGGATTAAATTGAAATTGCAACCAACTTTCTGTGGCTTGTTTTAGAAATAGTGATATTTGGGAGATTATTTCCTTTTCAAATAACTGAAAGTGAGTGGTTGTAATCTGAATAATGGGAAAAAGGCCATTCTTGAACATTGGGTGAGACAATCTTACTAATTTGCTAGAGAACCAGTTCGGATTTAAGTATAACTTTTGTATGACTGAAGCTTTTAGTGATTGGTCTAATGCTTTAATATTTAATAATTTCTGTCCTCCGAATTCATATTCATTATATAAATAGGCCCGTTTAATTTTGTTTGGCTTGCCGGTCCAAATAAAATTGAATATTTTTTTCTCATATAATTAAAAAAACAGTTCGCTAGGCATAGGCAAGACCATAAGCAAATAGGTAAACTGGGATAATACTAAAGAGTTAATCAGGGTGATTCTTCCACAAATTGACAGGTATTTACCTTTCCATGGTAGCAAGATCTTATCTATTTTTGCTAACTTTCTATTATAATTTATTGAAGTGAGATCATTTATTTCCTTTGGGATATGTATTCCGACTATATCCACATCACCATCAGACCATTTTATTGGTAAACTACATTGTAATGTAAAAATTGTATTTTTTAGTGATCCAATACGTAATATAGTACATTTGTCATAATTTGGTTGTAATCCAGAGAGGTTAGAAAATGTATCTAGATCCTCTATGAGGCTGTGTAGAAAAGGTATAATCTTCGTATATTATATCATTGGTAGGATTCTAGTTGTGGATTTAAAAGAAAACAACATGAATCATCAGCGTACAATGACACCTTTGTTTTTAAGCCCTGGATTTCTAATCCTCTGATATTATTGTTGGTTCTGATTTTAATAGCTATCATCTCGATGGCCACTAAATAGATATGCCGATAGTGGACAACCTTGTTTCACTCCTCTTGACAGATTAAAACTTTCTGAGAAATAGCCATTATTTACTATTTTACACCTAGGGTTACTATACATGATTTTGACCCATTTTATAAGAGATTCTCCAAAATTGAAATGCTCCAGGCATTTATATATAAA
This sequence comes from Coregonus clupeaformis, assembly GCF_020615455.1. Classification (NCBI taxonomy): domain Eukaryota; kingdom Metazoa; phylum Chordata; class Actinopteri; order Salmoniformes; family Salmonidae; genus Coregonus; species Coregonus clupeaformis. The sequence goes on from NW_025534430.1 coordinate 142,778, forward strand.
CCCCAGTCGTACTTTATCAAATGCCTTTTCGAAGTCTGCTATGAATAGCAGGTGTGGTTTCCCAGATTTTCCATAATGTTCTATTGTTTCCAATACTTGCCTTATATTATCTCCAATGTATATTCCATGTGAAGAACCTGTCTGATTAGAATGAATAATATCCGACAATACCTTTTTAATTCTATGCGCTATACATTTTGCTAGAATTTTTGCATCACAACACTGAAGTGTAAGGGGCCTCCAATTTTTTTAATGGACTAGATCTTTATATTTTCCACTTGTATCCTGTTTCAGTAATAATGACATCAGACCTTCTTCTTGAGTGTCAGATAATCTACCATTTACATAGGAGTGGTTAAAACGTGCTAATAACGGTCCTCTTAGTATATCAAAAAAGGTTTGGTATACCTCGACTGGTATGCCATCCAACCCTGGAGTTTTCCTGGACTTAAAGTCTTTAATTGCATCCAGAAGTTCCTCCTGTAATTTCACCTTCACATGAGTCTTCCTGTATGGCTGTTAATTTTACATTATCAATAGAAAAAAAAATCTCTACAATTAACTTCAGTTAGAGGAGATGGAGGCGACTGAAACGAAAACATATGCTTAAAGTACTTTGTTTCCTCCTTCAAAATATATATAATTTGGTGAATCATGGGTGACTCCGTCAATTGTAACCAGTTTCATACATTTATTTTTGGTAGCATTCCTATGTTGAAGATTAAAAAATAATTTTGTGCATTTTTCCCCATATTCCATCCAGTTTGCTTTATTTTTATAATATATTACACTTGATCTTTCTTGAATAAGTTTCTCCATTTCTTTTTGTTTTTCCTCTAATTTATTCTGAGCCTCTATGTTACAGTTTTTGTTGCCATCTATCTGTTCTGTTAGACTTTCTATTTCCTTTGTTAGTATAAACTCTTTTGACCTAAATTGCTTTTGTTTTCGAGATGAGTACTGAATTGCATGGCCTCTAAAGGCACATTTAAAGGTGTCCCATACAATAAGGGGATTTGCTGTACCTATGTTATGTCGGAAAAAGTCAGTTATAAATTCCTTTGTCCTAGTTAAAAATTAATTATCATCCAAAAGGCTTTGATTAAATTTCCAATATCCTCGCCCACGTGGAAATTCAGTAAGAGTAATGTATATGCCAATTATATGATGGTCCGACCGCATTCTGTCCCCTATCAATACTTTTTAAACTTTTGGTGCCAACGAGAATGAGATAAGAAAGAAGTCAAGACGACTAGCTTGATTGAGTCTCCGCCATGTATATCTCACTAGATCAGGATATTTAAGCCTCCATATATCTACTAGTTCTAATGTATCCATGACATTCACGATTTCCTTAAGCGCATGTGGGTGATTGTTTGTAGTGTGATTTCCTTTATGGTCCATTGAGCTATTTAAAACAGTATTATAATCCCCCACCATAATAATATTGTCTTGAATTGCTTGCAGGGTTGATAATTTATTATATATATTGTCAAAGAAGTGTGGATCATCATTATTTGGTCCATAAAGGTTAATGAGCCATATCTGTTTATGGTCCAATAACATATTTAAAATATCCATCTACCTTGTGTATCTATTTGGATAATTTGCACATTCGGATCGAAATTACTATTAATTAATATCATCACCACTTTTGAATTTCTTTGCCCATGGGAGAAGTATGGACCATTCTTGATACACAGGGAAACTGTTGAGCTTGAAAAACCCAGTAGCTTTGCAGTTCTACAGTTGCGCCTGGTACCTACTACCATACCCCATTCAAAGACACTTAAATCTTTTGTTTTTCCCATACACTGATTGAAGTCGATTTAAACATCAATAAGGGATCATAGCTTTAACCTGGATTCACCTGGTCAGTCTATGTCATGGAAAGAGCAGGTGTCCTAAATGTTTTGTATACTCAGTGTATAATATTATAATAATACTATTATCTATTAATGGATTAAGTACTAACTGCACTAGTAGGCTATCTATTGTTCATCAACATCACTTTTGGTTTAATTATGATCTTTTTTATTTAATTTGTTTGAAGATAAATTGTAATAGTAGGTTTTGTGTCTTTTTTTACAGGAGCTCGAAGGCAGTCCACCTTGCCATTAATGAGTATGTCCTTCGATATTCAGTATTTATTTAAATATTGAATAGTTTATATTTATTTATCACTTTGGGTTTATGGTTTCCCATATTTTCTAGACAGTTCACAGAATTCCCTGTAAAAGCAATACATATACTTTATAATGACCAACATCATATTTTGACTATTTGATCAAAATGATAACTCAACAAATGATTACATTTTCCAAGTCAAAAGCAATACTCCATAATGCATTCACATAGCCTGAGTGCCAGTCTGTTTGGGCTATCATGCCAACTCCTCACTCATCGTCATGCGTAACATCTTTGTCTTGACAATGATCTATGGAGTTGGCAAGAGTAGTACAAACAGCTATTTGACCAGGCTAGCATTCACATGCTTTTGGTTTGTGAAACTAGCCACTCAGCCTTGGACAGTAAAACTGTGAAACCGTGGCCACTCACCCGGAACACGTCTGTCTGTTGTCACCCTTCCAAATCTACTCACTAACCACATCCTCTATCTGTCCCTTTTTACTGTAGCTTCAGAGGGAGATACTTTGTTTGCATTGGGCCCTTATTTATGATATGCTGTACACACAGTGTCTGCCTATCAGTCTAGGGCAGGTATGGGGGCCTCCAGGGGCAAACATGGGCCTGATTTCTGGTCCCAGTCCATCCCTGTATCTGTCCCAGTATAATATCTGATATGCTGTACACACAGTATCTGTCTTAGCTATCCTATTAAACATGACTACTAGGGTGATTGAATGTAGGTCAAAGGGAAGTGTTTCATCACATGCGTCACAAGTGGAGTATAAAATGGAGGCTGGATTATTACTAATTGTTTACCAAACCAGTTGGCGATGATGATGACTCCGCTTTTGTACTGTTCTCATGGGGAAATCGTAAGAATTGACTCACCCCTGTCCCAACTAAGGTAGTTTAGCTGCGTGGCTGTGGTGAAGGGAGATTATTTATTTGGGTCTTACTAATATGCAATGTTGAGTGAAATATGGGCCTATCTGCACTATGAGGGAAGACTTGCTGTCTCGACTAACTTTTCTCTTTTGTTGTGGAAATTCATCACTATACTTTATTAACAATGAAAGTTCTTACATAGTTTTTGTTGAATGAAGATTTACTTTATTGAATTTCAATAAAAGGAAGCTGGTCTGCAGAGTAGCCTCCCCCGCCCTCTCTCCATCTTATATAGTGCCCTCCACACACCCTAGCTGTATAGTCCCTCCCTCTTCAGTTTCCTGCTCTTTTATTACTCCACCCACTCCCTTTGTCTATGGTGGCGGCTAAATTCGACTTTCATTCAGTTCATAATCAATAATAATACCATCAATCAATCCCTTATCTTGCAAAAACACTAATGTTTAGTTTAAACTCTGTTCAACCCCGGCTTGAAACATACACAAACCCACACACACAGTGAAATAATAATAATAATATGCCATTTAGCAGACGCTTTTATCCAAAGCGACTTACAGTCATGCGTGCATACATTTTTGTGTATGGGTGGTCCCTGCTAGCTGTGCCACTAGAGATCCTGGTTCGAATCCAGGCTCTGTCGTAGCCGGCCATGACCGGGAGACCCATGGGGCGGCGCGCAATTGGCCCAGCGTCGTCCAGGGTAGGGGAGGGAATGGCCGGCAAGGATGTAGCTCAGTTGATAGAGCATGGCGTTTGCAACGCCAGGGTTGTGGGTTCGATTCCCACAGGGGGTATGAAAAAATAATAATGTAAGTCGCTCTGGATAAGAGCGTCTGCTAAATGACGTAAATTTAAATATAAGTGTCCCGGGGATCGAAACCACTACCTTGGCTTTACAAGCGCCGTGCTCTACCAGCTGAGCTACAGAGGACCACAGGGGTCAATTGATCCAATTAAGTCCCTGGCCCAATAACAAAGAACTCTAACTCTATGTTCGTGATTAACCCAGTTTTATCTCATAGTCCACTAAAGAATCTCCATCACTTTCTGCCCAACTCTTAATTCCACTGAACTTTGGAGGAGGCAATGCTCCTCTGGAGATTTAAATGTTAGATGACATTCCTCCACAATATGTCACAGATCAGCTTCTGACTTGTCCTTGTCGGTTATAGGTCACAGTGGCCATCCAACAGACAGACATCACGATCACTGACTTAGTCTTTTTCTTTTTTAGGTGGCCACCAAACAGATACCAGGCATGATGAAGATGTTGAAGCAAAAGGTACTGTGTCCATGTGTTCAATCTACAATTAATATATCTATATTTATATTGTACATCTATAATTAATATATCTATCTAAAGTATATTGTATCTACATCTACTGTATTTATAATAGCACTCTTTCTATTCAGTATCATAGCTTCATGGGGACATGTTTTTTTTAAATGATTGATTATCTTGTAGTTAACCTTGTAGTTATCTTGTAGTTTACATGCTGTCCTTGCTCCTTGTAATGATTAGTGGTGTCTCTCCTGTTTTTACTTTCTATTTTGTAACAATATGCTCTTTCTCTCTCATTCTCTCCATCTTTCTCTCTCTCGCCTTCTCTGTCTGTCTCTGTCGCTCTTTTTCTTTCACTCTCTTTCTCTTTCCCTCCCTCCCGCTCCCTCTCTCCAGGTCTAAACAGTGACAGTTCATAGGACCAGCATTCCAGTCTCTAGTAACTGATTCGTTAACTGGCAGTCTCTGGAAGGAACTGTTTCCTTGACGATCAATAAGGGGCTTGTCACCATCACTATCGTTTGGTGGACTGTTTCCTGTTAAGTGTCCGATGACAGTCACTTTGGCACTCAGGTCATTCTGATTGAGGCATTTGTTTCTTCTTAATCTACTGATTAATACCAGCCTTTAATTAAGCACTGTGGTTGATGACTGTGGTTGATGAGTTTAAAAGCCTAACATGAATGGTTCTATACAGCAATGTTTTTTTCATGACAGAGCAAATTTCAGGTCTGCTGAGCACAAACTTGAACGTTGCAAAAATTCTGTGCAACTTCTGGCGCGCGTTTACTGTGAACACTGAGGCTGTACCCGTTTTAAGTTTGTTTTAACAGTGGTCAAGTAGGCTAGTGTGGCTATCATAATGTAGGCCTACCAGAGTGGCCTACCATAAAAAACAATGGAGGAAATGCATCCCATAACATTTTAACATGGAAATAGCTGTTCTATTGTTCAGCCTACAGTAGCAGCCAATGTGTGGTGTTCAATGTGGGTCTACATTCAATGAGACATTAACCTGTTTATCCACTTGTCCTTCAGACAAGGAGGTGACTGAAAATGTTGTGTTTGATGCAAGAAAGCACTTTACAAAATAAAGTTAATTTTATTTCGGTAAGTTGCATTGAAAGTAGCTATTATTGCGTTGATTCGATCACAATTCCCACAGTAAAGGGAAACGTTGATAATGTTAACTAACGGGGAAAACGATAAATTTAAGTGAAATTCCATCTCGTGCTTCTCTGCATGGGCTGATATTTCTTCTGCACGGCATTCCCGGGGATCTGTGCACCCACGTGCAGCTTAGAGGGAACATTGTTAATGAGTGAACACTGCACTTTTCCATAAACATTAAGTAAAATTGGTTTCGTAAGACTGTACAACATGACATGTTTCATTTCACCAAAGATTTGTTGATCATCAGGTTTTGATGGATACTACTGTGTCTGGTACTATGCTCCCTGAGCTTTGATTCTGCTACAATGTGTATGGGAAGAAATGTTAGGCTAAATAGTGCATTACTTTTGACTAGAAAGAATAGGGTGCCATTTGGAATTCAACCTATGACTTTGTGTAATCTCTAAACATTAACCAACCTTGTTACCAACAGCCAGCCTGTTGCTTCAACAGTTCTACTGCAGCAGTTTCTTTTGTTTTGTCCTTCCTTTTTCTGCTGGTGGAAAATCAGGATCTGTGTCTATATCTATGTCTGATCTGTGTCTATATCTATGTCTGATCTGTGTCTATATCTATGTCTGATCTGTGTCTATATCTATGTCTGATCTGTGTCTATATCTATGTCTGATCTGTGTCTATATCTATGTCTGATCTGTGTCTATATCTATGTCTTGCCCAGGGCTCGCCTCCATGAGGTCAGTTTAATGGAACGCAACAGTAAACATGAAAAACAATGGACTAGAGTCAATTATTAATCGGATAGAATTGGTATCAGTTTCAATTTAACATGGACATTTTCACCTGGTGGTTGATTATGATAATTTTGGAAAACCATTTTAAAATATTTTGTGTTATGCAAGAGGCAGCTATTGTCTTATAGTTATATAATGATTGTTTCAGTTCCCTTGGTTTTTCTGATATCATGTTGCTGGTGATGGCATTACATATCGACAGAGAAATCTGTTGTTCTATTGTGGCAACTTGAGGTGAATGCCGTCCACAACAAGACTCCACCTCCCACAATTCCTGCCAAATCTTCTACAGTATCTGCTCCTTCTTGCTTATGTGCATACTTCGCAGTTGGCACTGTAGATAAAGATATGATTAACCTATTTCTATGCCAGCCTGCATGGCACTAGTCAGGGACTTTTTTGTTGTTGATCTTTGCTTAGATCTACTATGGTGGCTTGAGATGTTTGTGTGTAAAGTTACGTTTATTTCCCATTTCTAACAAAAATAAGACATGTTATTTCGTAATGTAAGAGGCCGAGATGAGAGCAGACTCCTGTCTGTATATGAAGTGATTATCATGTGATTTGTTAATAGGTAAAAAAAAAAGACAAGGTCCTGTTTTCGGCCGATAGATATGCCTGCTTGAGGCCTACTCCGCCCTTTACCCCATATAACAGACTTTATTGTTGCTACATTTTGTATGTTTTTATATGTGACTTTGTTTGTTATTAATGAGATCATTGAGATTAAAGCTTTTTTACTTTGTTCAGATAAAACATGTAAATCATCTTTTGTATAATAATTTTGGGTATATTTCACACTGTGAAATTCCTGTTCAAATCTCACACCTTGATACTGTACATTAAATATAGGGCAGTAAGAAAGTTGTTACATGGAAAGTTTTGTAAATAGAATGAATGGGAGATTTTCAATTGTTGTTTTTAATTACTACAGTTTTTAAACAAATGAAAATCATTGATGGGGAGGCTAATCTGCATTCTTTCATGTTCTAAGATCTAAACTGTTTTAATACGTTTTAAGGAACCAAAAGCGGGAAACCCATTGTGAGGAAAATGTATATAATTACTGCACAAAGATATATATTTTTTTCATCATTATGTACCTGAAGACAATTTTTTTTGCCCAGCGACAGTACATTAGTACACAGTAGCAAAACAATTCGCAATGGAAAACAAAAACAAATGTTTCGTATTCTTATCTTAACTTCAGGTGGTCCCTCTACATCGGCTTTCATTTCGTCCCTTGTGAGTAAAACCCTGGTTTGATTGAATTCAAGTTAGAGATGTGACACTGAACAGAAGGCAACATGTCCACTAGAGGGAATTCTCTCCTCACATTCAAATTCTGATGCAAAGCGTGAGAAGAGATATGAGCTGAGTTATATTAATATTGAGAAAATGGACATCTGAAAGATGAATAACATGAACACAACATGATGTAATGTTGATATGCTTTAACATAACTGTAGATATGTGAATACAATAAAGTTGATTTATAGTTGGGTCTGTTGTGTTTTTATAACAATGTAATCCATCTAAACTCTCCACTCACCATATTTTTAGTCTAACACAATAAACCATTGAAATTATAATAACATATACAGTGGGGAGAACAAGTATTTGATACACTGCCGATTTTGCAGGTTTTCCTACTTACAAAGCATGTAGAGGTCTGTAATTTTTATCATAGGTACACTTCAACTGTGAGAGACGGAATCTAAAACAAAAATCCAGAAAATCACATTGTATGATTTTTAAGTAATTAATTTGCATTTTATTGCATGACGTAAGTATTTGATCACCTACCAACCAGTAAGAATTCCAGCTCTCACAGACCAGTTAGTTTTTCTTTAAGAAGCCCTCCTGTTCACTACTCATTACCTGTATTAACTGCACCTGTTTGAACTCGTTACCTGTATAAAAGACACCTGTCCACACACTCAATTAAACAGACTCCAACCTCTCCACAATGGCCAAGACCAGAGCGCTGTGTAAGGACAATGCAAATTAATTACTTAAAAATCATACAATGTGATTTTCTGGATTTTTGTTTTAGATTCCGTCTCTCACAGTTGAAGTGTACCTATGATAAAAAGTACAGACCTCTACATGCTTTGTAAGTAGGAAAACCTGCAAAATCGGCAGTGTATCAAATACTTGTTCTCCCCACTGTATATAGAATTGTATTCAATTTAGAATTCTAAATTAGACTGCAGTAATACATGCCGGTGTGGTTGACTGTGAGGGACTGTGATGTCAGATGTATCCTATTTCCTGTCTTTATAAGTAGATGTCAGACAGAGACAGACAGCAGTACACAGCCAGGTGTGGTGATGGTGATGTCACTGCTGAGATGTTTGCTGTTGTTCTACTTCTCATTCAAGGAATTGACCACAGCAGCAGGTAAGGCAAACAGTTTTTTCCCTCCAATCAAGATTAATTCTGTTTTTATTAAGCATTCTCAATTGAATTCTGAATTGAGCCCAACCCTGCTGTGAACAGAAAGGCACAGACATAGCCTAGATCACTATAATTTTTTGGGGGGAAAATGTTGAAATCTACTTGAAAAAGTTTTAGAATCAAAGACCAGTTGGAGTACAAGAAGTGTGTTAAATTAAATTGAAGAGCGGGGTACTGAATACTTTAATCCCTTGATCATTGCATGACTTTTCGCATATGCAGGCCTATTTCATGCATCTTTCCATAAAAGGTCCTTCCAGGAGCCTTCACCAGGGAGGAACAAATTCCTTATTATCCCATTGCAGCTGTTTATTCCTTTGGGCATTCTTCAGCTGCATTGGCTGCAGACGCAATGAGGATATTGTGGGGGAGAATAACTCCAACAGCTTTAGTGGCCACTTTAATTAATTTAACAGTACTGTCATCTCCCACACAGTTTCCTTAATAATAGAATGTGTTTCCTTCAGTGTGTAAAAAAAAAAAAGCCTTTTGTGAAATAACACTTGCCCTTGACTTTTTCCCGCCTTACTAGCTCTGACTTTGCTGATAGCTACTTTATTGAGGAAACATGTATTTACTATGACTGTGATATGTGGTTGTCCCACCTAGCTACACTACATGACCAAAAGTATGTGGACACCTGCTCGTCGAACATCTCATTGCAGAATCATGGGCATTAATACGGAGTTGGACCCCCCCTTTGCTGCTATAACAGCCTCCACTCTTCCGGGAAGGCTTTCCAGCAATGTTGGAACATTGCTGCAGGGACTTGCTTCCATTCAGTCACAATAACATTAGTGAGGTCTGGCACTGATGTTGGGGGATTAGGCCTGGCTTGCAGTCGGCGTTCCAATTTATCCCAAAGGTGTTCAATGGGGTTGAGGTCAGGGCTCTGTGCAGGCCAGTCAAGTTCTTCCACACCGATCTCAACAAACCATTTCGGTATGGACCTCGCTTTGTGCATGGGGGCATTGTCATGCTGAAACAAGAAAGGGCCTTCCCCAAACTGTTGCCACAATGTTGGAAGCACAGAATTGTCTAGAATGTCATTGTATGCTGGAGCATTAAGATTTCCCTTCACTGGAACTAAGGGTCCTAGCCCGAACCCTGAAAGACAGCCACAGACCATTATCCTCCTCCACCAAACTTTATAGTTGGCACTATGCATTCAGGCAGGTAGCGTTCTCCTGGCATCCGCCAAACCCAGATTTGTCTGTTAGACTGCCAAATGGTGAAGCGTGATTCATCACTCCAGAGAACGTGTTTCCACTGCTCCAGAGTCCAATGGTGGCGAGCTTTACAATGTTTGTCTATGTAGAGTGAATGGCTGTGTGCTCGATTTTGTACACCTTTCAGCAACAGGTGTGGCTGAAATAGCTGAATCCACTAATTTGAAGGGGTGTCCACATACTTTTGTATATATAGTGTATCTTAAGATGAACTGTTAAGTCACTCTGGATAAGAGTGTCTGCTAAATGACTAAAATGTTATGCTCTTTTGTCTATTTGTATAATGTTCACATTTTATTGCATTTGTCTGCCAGATAAATAGTTGAAACAGGCATGTTGACAATCTAGATGTGAGGTGACCAGTAGATAGCTAAATAGGGGACCGTTGCCTGTTTTGCCTATGTTAGGCCCTCATTCACAATGTACTTACACTGAACAGAAATATAAACGCAACATGTAAAGTGTTGGTCCCATGTTTCATGAGTTGAAATATAAGATCCCAGAAATGTTCCATACACACAAAAATATTATTTCTCTCAAATTTTGTTTTAGGGAATTTGGCAATACCACCAACCGGCCTCACAACTGCAGACCACGTGTATTGCGTCGTGTTGGCGAGCGGTTTGCTGATGTCAGCGTTGTGAACAGAGTGCCCCATGGAGGCTGTGGGGTTATGTATGGGCAGGTATAAGCTACGGACAACGAACACAAATGCATTTTATCGATGGCAATTTGAATGCACAGAAATACTGTGATGAGGCCCTTTTTTTTTTTTTTAAGGTATCTGTGATCAACAGATGCATATCTGTACTCCCAGTCATGTGAAATCCATAGATTAGGTCCTAATGAATGTATTTAAATTGACTGATTTCGTCATATGAACTGTAACTCAATAAAATGGTTGCATATTGCGTTTATATTTTTATTCAGTATAGTTACATTTACATTTTAGTCATTTAGCAAGCGCCATGCTCTACCAACTGAGCTACAGAAGGGCTAGTTAAGACCTATTCAGTACTTTACTTTAGTCGATCTGGATTTGTTTCTGTTAGCAACTTTCTATGTCTTTATTTTCAAATGACAGTCCAGAGCCATTGTGAGTGACAGGCAGTCTAACGACCTACCTCATGCAGTCTATAGACTTACCTCATACTGCTGTGACAAGTGTTGTCATTGTACATTTCTCTCTTCTTTCTCAGGAACCAAAGATGACTTCAGCTACCAGCTTGCTGTTTCTTGCAATCCATTTTGCATGTATCAGAGCTGGAAATTCCTCTGAGAGTAAGTTGTGCCATAAATGCCATAATGGTTATAAAAAACACAAAAATAGATATATTGTTTTCAGCTGATTGTTAACTTTATGGTTTGGGAGAACTGTATATTTTTTACTAAAAGTTCAATAAGATTGGTCACATTATGATACAACTGACTACTATAACAGTAATTCTCTTTTGTATTAATGCCAATTTTTCTCTGTAATGATATTTTACTTACAGCTTTTGTCAAACTGGAGTGTAAAGAAGAATACCATGGGGTTCATGATCAGCAGTCACTGCTGTAGTGTAATGTCAAAACTGTTCAGAACACGACCATCTTGACAGTGACCTGGAAGAGAGTGGGAGGTGATGCATCTTTGTTGGAATACCATAAAGAAGAAAATAACTCAACACTTGGATTTAAATTTGCTGTGCCATCCTGGAACAAGAAGAATATGAATGTGTCCTTGTTGTTGACAAATACCAAGATGGCCGACAAGGGGGAGTATGAATGCATGGTGGAAACAGACAGTGGTGATGCCACAGCTACAACCAGCCTCAGTGTCACAGGTGAGTCCTGTACTGTCTACAGTTCAACCAAGTGTGATTACAAAAAGATAAACACCTTTCAACACAGGTTCATGAAATAAGCAAACTGAACATGTGAGATATTCAGCCACTCTTGGAGGGCAATAGAAGAATACAATACAATACAACAACTTATTTATTTTCATGTGTTTCGGATCAAAACCTTCATCAGGTGTTATGACTGATTTGAGGACTAGGCTGCCGAATTTCTATCGACTATTGTACTCGCACAGCTAAAACCCTCAACCATTACTCCACAAGGCAATCAAACAGGCAAAACGTCAGTATAGAGACAAAGTGGAGTCGCAATTCAACGGCTCAGACACGAGGCGTATATGGCAGGGTCTACAGACAATCACGGACTACAAAAGGAAAACCAGCCACGTCGCCGACACCGACGTCTTGCTTCCGGACAAGCTAAACACCTTCTTCGCCCGCTTTGAGGATAACACAGTGCCACCAACGCGGCCCACTACCAAGGACTGTGGGCTCTCCTTCTCTGTGGCTGATGTGAGTAAGACATTTAAGCTTGTTAACCCTCGCAAGGTTGCTGGCCCAGACGGCATCCCTAGCTGCATCCTCAGAGTATGCGCAGACCTGCTGGCTGGTGTATTTATGGACATATTCAATCTCTCCCTATCCCAGTCTGCTGTCCCCACATGCTTCAAGATGGCCACCATTGTTCCTGTACCCAAGAAAGCAAAGGTAACTGAACTAAATGACTATCGCCCCGTAGCACTCACCTCTGTCATCATGAAGTGCTTTGAGAGACTAGTCAAGGATTGTATCACCTCTACCTTACCTGTCACCCTAGACCCACTTCAATTTTCTTACCGCCCCAATAGATCCACAGACGATGCAATCGCCATCACACTACACACTATCCCATCTGGACAAGAGGAATACCTATGTAAGAATGCTGTTCAATGACTATAGCTCAGCATTCAACACCATAGTACCCTCCAAGCTCATCATTAAGCTCGAGGCCCTGGGTCTGAACCCCGCCCTGTGCAACTGAGTCCTGGCCTTCCTGACGGGCCGCCCCCAGGTGGTGAAGGTAGGAAACAACACCTCCACTTCGCTTATCCTTAACACTGGGGCCCCACAAGGGTGCATGCTCAGCTCACTCCTGTACTCCCTGTTCACCCATGACTGCGTGGCCAAGCACGCCTCCAACTCAATCATCAAGTTTGCAGACGACACAACAGTAGAAGGCTTGATTACCAACAATGACGAGACAGCCTACAGGGAGGAGGTGAGGGCTCTGGGAGTGTTGTGCCAGGAAAATAACCTTTCACTTAATGTCAACAAAACAAAGGAGATGATCGTGGACTTCAGGAAACATCAGAGGGTGCACCCCCCTATCCACATCGACGGGACCGTAGTGGAGAAGGTAGAAAGCTTCAAGTTCCTTGGCGTACACATCACTGACAAACTGAAATGGTCCACCCACACAGACAGTGTGGTGAAAAAGGCCAACAGAGCCTCTTCAACCTCAGGAGGCTGAAGAAATGTGGCTTGGCACAAAAAACCCTCGGAAACTTTTACAGATGCACAATTGAGAGCAACCTGGTGGGCTGTATCACCGTCTGGTACGGCAACCACCGCCTGCAACCGCAGGGCTCTCCAGAGGGTGGTGCGGTCTGCCTTATGCATCACCGGGGGCAAACTATCCGCCCTCCAGGACACCTACAGCACCCGATGTCACAGGAAGGCTAAAAAGATCATCAAGGACATCAACCACCCGAGCCACTGCCTGTTCACCCCGCTATCATCCAGAAGGCGAGCTCAGTACAGGTGCATCAAAGCTGGGACCGAGAGACTGAAAAACAGCTTCTATCTCAAGGCCATCAGACTGTTAAATAGCCATCACTAGCACATTAGAGGCTGCTGCCTATCGACATAGACTAGAAATCACTGGCCACTTTAAGAAATGGAACACTAGTCACTTTAATAATGTTTACATATCTTGCATTACTCAACTCATATGTGTATATACTGTATTCTATAATATTCGACTATTTTAGTCATTGCTCGTGAATGCCACAGCGGCGAGCCCCACCTGTTTAGCAAAACAATTAAAACATTTTGCGTGTTATTTTGACATTAATACGTGTCACATATCAGTTTGCAAACAATGTAATTAAAATGTTTTATTGAGTTAATAAAGCTGCATACAAACATGGTCTCTTTTTTGCTTTCTTGAGTAAGGCAGCTCCAAAATTGAGGTGTTTCAGCCTAGCTAAGTGCTTTCTGTGGTGGAGGGCCAGCCAGAAGAAAAGACGTAGGCATTGGTAATCTTCTCTAGTTGCGCCGTGATTGGCTCAGTGTTCTGTCACTCATGGGGACACTACGTCACCACATAATCTACACCTTGTTGTGCTCACTTGAACAGGAACGTGGCGCGGCAGTCCTTCTTGGGATAATTTTGTCATCAAAGTCTGGCATTATCTGGATTTATGGTGCTTTAAAGGTCGAATCATGATGACGTCAGTGATCTTCAGGTCTTAGCTCTAGAAAGAGGCCAGAGTTCCCGATTTACAATTCCGAGTTGGATGACCGTTCAAATCATATTTTCACAGTAGGAGCTAGTTTTTTCCCAAGTTACCAGTTGTCATGAACTCACAGAAATCAGATTTCCCAGTTCCGAGTTAACAGTTGTTTTGAGCGCGGCAGAAATCATGCTGGATTGACAGCATGGCCAATGTTAAATGTTTATCATTTTAAACTTGGAAAAGAGACTTAAACCCAGAATTGGGACCACTCACCCACTCCACTAAATAGCAGGCTAGTGATTGCTTTGCAATGCTTGCAGTTAGCCACTGATTCCTTCCAACCCACTCATTGTTGAATTTGTGATTTCCAACTTGTTGTGAAATGTTTATGTCCAATGGCTATAGAGCACGATATGTTTTATCTATAATTCCTCTTCATGATTTCTCATATGACAAGGATTAAAAAGGATTTGCCAGTAGATTGTTGACTTGATTCATGATGACAACTGATAGCTAAGATTTAGAAAGTACGATGTTGACATGATCAGTCCAATCAAAGCTACTGTAGATATAATGTGATTTGACTTCATTTTATCAGTGGCCAATGACCTTGAGCCTTCTTGGATGGGCACTTACATTTACATCATTTAGCAGACACTCTTATCCAGAGCGACTTACAGTTAGTGAATGCATACATGTTTATTTTTATTTTTATATACTGGCCCCCGTGGGAAACGAACCCACATCCCTGCTGGCCAAACCCTCCCCTACCTTGGACGACGCTGGACCAATTGTGCGCTGCCCATGGGTCTCCCGGTCGCGGCCGGCTGCGACAGAGCCTGGACTCAAACCAGGATCTCTAGTGGCACAGCTAGCACTGCCTTAGACCACTGCGCCACTCGGGAGTCAAGACTTCCATTGACTTCTAATGTAAATCTATGGCAGCACCTAAGGGGCTTGAATTCTCGAGCTCTACCCTTTGATTTGGCAATGACATAGTGTTCCCATTAGTGACAGAACACTGAGCCAATCACGGCGCAACTAGAGAACATTACCATCCCCTACGCTCCGTATTTTCTGCTGGCTGCCCCACCACAACAGAAAGCACTGAGCTAGGCTGAAACACCTGCATTTTGGAGCTGCCTTACTCAAGAAAGCAAAAAAGAGACCATGTTTGTATGCAGCTTTATTAATTCAATGATTTGTAAAAAACAATTTACATTGTTTGCAAACTGATATGTGACACGTATTAATGCCAAAATAACATGCAAAACAGGCAACTGCCCCCCCCCCCAAAACTATTTTTTTTTTTGGTTTTGTTTTTTGGTCAAATTTGGCGCTCAAAACAGGTGTGCCCTGAATGACGAGTCGCCACTTGTGATGTGTGACAAAATTGCACATTTTAGAGTGGCCTTTTATTGTCCCCAGCACAAGGTGCACCTGTGTAGTGATCATGCTGTTCAATCATCTTCTTGATATGCCACACCTGTCAGGTGGATTGACAATTTGTAAGTCGCTCTGAATAAGAGCGTCTGCTAAATTATGTAAATGTAATTATCTTGGCAAAGGAGAAATGCTCACTAACACGCATGTAAACAAATGTGTACAACATTTGAGAGAAATAAGCTTTTTGTGCATATAGAACATTTCTGGGATCTTTTATTTCAGCTCATGAAACATGGGACCAAGACTTTACATGTTGTGTTTATATTTTTGTTCAGTATAGTTTGTTTTAAGCTAAATTGTAATAGTTGGTTTTCTGTCATTTTTTCACAGGGGCTCGAAGGCAGTCCACTTTGCCATTAATGAGTATGTCCTTCAATATTCAGTATTTATTAAAATATATAATTTTTATTTGTCACTTTGGGTTTATGGTTTCCCATCTTTCCTAGACAGTTCACAGAATTCCCTGTAAAAGCAATACATACAGTGGGGAGAACAAGTATTTGATACACTGCCGATTTTGCAGGTTTTCCTACTTACAAAGCATGTAAAGGTCTGTAATTTCTATTATAGGTACACTTCAACTGTCTGTGAGAGACGGAATCTAAAACAAAAATCCAGAAAATCACATTGTATGATTTTTTAAGTAATTAATTTGCATTTTATTGCATGACATAAGTATTTGATCACCTACCAACCAGTAAGAATTCCTGCTCTCACAGACCTGTTAGTTTTTATTTAAGAAGCCCTCCTGTTCTCCACTCATTACCTGTATTAACTGCACCTGTTTGAACTCGTTACCTGTATAAAAGACACCTGTCCACACACTCAAACAAACAGACTCCAACCTCTCCACAATGGCCAAGACCAGAGAGCTGTGTAAGGACATCAGGGATAAAATTGTAGACCTGCACAAGGCTGGGATGGGCTACAGGACAATAGGCAAGCAGCTTGGTGAGAAGGCAACAACTGTTGGCGCAATTATTAGAAAATTGAAGAAGTTCAAGATGACGGTCAATCACCCTCGGTCTGGGGCTCCATGCAAGATCTCACCTCGTGGGGCATCAATGATCATGAGGAAGGTGAGGGATCAGCCCAGAACTACACGGCAGGACCTGGCCAATGACCTGAAGAGAGCTGGGACCACAGTCTCAAAGAAAACCATTAGTAACACACTACGCCGTCATGGATTAAAATCCTGCAGCGCACGCAAGGTCCCCCTGCTCAAGCCAGCGTAAGTCCAGGCCCGTCTGAAGTTTGCCAATGACCATCTGGATGATCCAGAGGAGGAATGGGAGAAGGTCATGTGGTCTGATGAGACAAAAATATAGCTTTTTGGTCTAAACTCCACTCGCCGTGTTTGGAGGAAGAAGAAGGATGAGTACAAACCCAAGAACACCATCCCAACCGTGAAGCATGGAGGTGGAAACATCATTCTTTGGGGATGCTTTTCTGCAAAGGGGACAGGACGACTGCACCGTATTGAGGGGAGGATGGATGGGGCCATGTATCGTGAGATCTTGGCCAACAACCTCCTTCCCTCAGTAAGAGCATTGAAGATGGGTCGTGGCTGGGTCTTCCAGCATGACAACGACCCGAAAGACACAGCCAGGGCAACTAAGGAGTGGCTCCGTAAGAAGCATCTCAAGGTCCTGGAATGGCCTAGCCAGTCTCCAGACCTGAACCCAATAGAAAATCTTTGGAGGGAGCTGAAAGTCCGTATTGCCCAGCGACAGCCCCGAAACCTGAAGGATCTGGAGAAGGTCTGTATGGAGGAGTGGGTCAAAATCCCTGCTGCAGTGTGTGCAAACCTGGTCAAGACCTACAGGAAACGTATGATCTCTGTAATTGCAAACAAAGGTTTCTTTACCAAATATTAAGTTTTGCTTTTCTGATGTATCAAATACTTATGTCATGCAATAAAATGCAAATGAATTACTTAAAAATCATACAATGTGATTTTCTGGATTTTTGTTTTAGATTCTGTCTCTCACAGTTGAAGTGTACCTATGCTAAAAATTACAGACCTCTACATGCTTTGTAAGTAGGAAAACCTGCAAAATCGGCAGTGTATCAAATACTTGTTCTCCCCACTGTATACTTTATAATGACCTACATCATATTTGGAATATTTGATAAAAAGTATAACTCAACAAATGATTACAAGACAAAAACAACGCTTCATAATGCATTCACATAACCAAATTGCCAGTCTGTTTGGGCTATCATGCCAACTCGTCACTCATCGTCATGCCTAGCATCTTTGTCTTGACAATGATCTATGGAGTTGGCAAGAGTAGCACAAACAGACATTTGACCAGGAAAGCATTCACATGTTTTTGGTTTGTGAAACTAGCCACTCAGCCTTAGTCAGTAAAACTGTGAAACAGTGGCCACTCACCCGGAACACATGTCTGTCTGTTGTCACGCTTCCAGCTCTGCACCCTCCGCTGCAACTTGCCCATGCCCCCCCCGCTTCTCCTTCACCCAAATTCAAACAGCTGATGTTCTGAAAGAGCTGCAAAATCTGGACCCCTACAAATCAGCTGGCCTAGACAATCTGGATCCTTTCTTTCTAAAAATAGCTGCCGAAATTGTCGCAACCCCTATTACTAGCCTGTTCAACCTCTCTTTCGTATCGTCTGAGATTCCCAGAGATTGGAAAGCTGCCGCGGTCATCCCCCTCTTCAAAGGGGGTGACACTCTAGATCCAAACTGTTACAGACCTATATCCATCCTGCCCTGCCTTTCAAAAGTTTTTGAAAGCCAAGTTAACAAACAGATCACCGACCATTTTGAATCCCACCATACCTTCTCCGCTATACAATCTGGTTTCCGAGCTGGTCATGGGTGCACCTCAGCCATGCTCAAGGTCCTAAACGATATTATAACCGCGATCAATAAAAGACAGTACTGTGCAGCCGTCTTCATCGACCTGGCCAAGGCTTTCGACTCTGTCAATCACTGCATTCTTATTGGCAGACTAAATAGCCTTGGTTTCTCAAATGACTGCCTCGCCTGGTTCACCAACTACTTCTCAGATAGAGTTCAATGTGAGGGCCTGTTGTCTGGACCTCTGGCAGTCTCCATGGGGGTGCCACAGGGTTAAATTCTCAGGCCTACTCTATTCTCTGTGTATATCAATGATGTCGCTCTTGCTGCTGGTGACTCTCAGATCCACCTCTACGCAGACGACACCATTTTGCATACATCTGGCCCTTCATTGGACACTATGTTAACAAACCTCCAAACGAGCTTCAATGCCATACAACACTCCTTCTGTAGCCTCCAACTGCTCTTAAACGCTAGTAAAACTAAATGCATGCTCTTCAATCGAACACTGCTTGCACCCACCGGCCCGAATAGAATCACTACTGTCGGCAGGTCTGACTTAGAATATGTGGACAACTATAAATACCTAGGTGTCTGGTTAGACCGTAAACTCTCCTTCCAGACTCACATTAAGCATCTCCAATCCAAAGTTAAATCTAGAATCGGCTTCCTATTTCGCAACAAAGCCTCCTTCACTCATGCTGCCAAACATGCCCTCGTAAAACTGACTATCCTACCGATCATTGACTTCGGCAATGTCATTTACAAAATAGCCTCCAACACTATACTCAGCAAATTGGATGTAGTCTATAACAGTGCCATCCGTTTTGTCACCAAAGCCTCATATACTACCCACCATTGTGACCTGTACGCTCTTGTTGGCTGGTGTCACGCCCTGGCTCTGGGGACTCTTTAATGTTGAGCCAGGGTGTGTAGGTTCTATGTTATAGTTTTCTAGGTTTCTGTTCTAGATCGTTGTATTTCTATGTTGGCCAGGGTGGTTCCCAATCAGAGGCAGCTGATTCTCGTTGTCTCTGATTGGGAACCATACTTAGGCAGTCTGTTGGCACTTTTGTATTGTGGGATCTTGATCCGTAAGGTTTGTGTTTAACCCTAGGACTTCACGTATCGTTTATTGTTTTGTTCGTTTGTGTACTCATTAAAATAATGTACGCTTATCACGCTGCGCCTTGGTCCGCTTCAGTCGACGATCGTGACAGCTGGCCCTCACTACATATTCGTCGCCAAACCCACTGTACACAGCCCATCTGTAATTAGCCCACCCAACTACCTCATCCCCATATTGTTATTTATTTTGCTCATTTGCACCCCAGTGTCTCTATTTGCACATGATCTTCTGCACATCTATCATTCCAGTGTTAATACTAAATTGTAATTATTTTGCATTATGGCGTATTTATTGCCTTACCTCCATAACTTACTACATTTGCACACACTGTATATAGATTTTGCATTGTGTTATTGACTGTACGTTTTGTTTTTTCCATATGTAACTCTGTGTTGTTGTTGTTTTTATCGCCTTGCTTTGCTTTATCTTGGCCAGTTCGCAGTTGGAAATGAGAACTTGTTCTCAACTGGCTTACCTGGTTAAATAAAGGTGAAATAAAAAATAAAAAAATAAATAATGTAATGTTGGGTGAAATATGGGCCTATCTGCACTGAGGGAAGACTTGCTGTCTTGCAAGTCTCTTGACTAACTTTTCTCTTTCTGCCCAACTCTTAATTTCACTGAACTTTGGAGGATGCAATGCTCCTCTGGAGATTTAAATGTTAGATGACATTCCTCCACAATATGTCACAGATCAGCTTCTGACTTGTCCTTGTCGGTTATAGGTCACAGTGTCCATCCAACATACAGACATCACGATGAGGAGGCAGAAGGAAAAGTTATTCTTACTGTATGTTGTATCTACATCTAATATATCTATATTTATATTGTACATCTATAATGAATATATCTATATTTATATCTATAATGAATATATCTATATTCATATTGTACATCTATAATGAATATATCTACCTAAAATATATTCTATCTACATCTACTGTATTTATAATAGCTCTCTTTCTATTCAGCATCATAGCTTCATGGGGGACATGTTTTTTAAATGATTGATTATCTTGTAGTTAACCTTGTAGTTATCATGTAGTTTACATGCTGTCCTTGCTCCTTGTAATGATTAGTGGTGTCTCTCCTGTTTTTACTTTCTATTATTTTGTAACAATATGCTCTTTCTCTCTCATTCTCTCTATCTTTCTCTCTCTCGCCTTCTTTGTCTGTTTGTGTGTCTGTCTGTCTGTCTTTCTGGTCTCTCACTCTCTTTCACTCTCTCTCTCTCCTTCCTTCCTTCCCTCTCCCTCTCCCTCTCTGCAGGTCTAAACAGTGACAGTCCACAGGACCAGCATTCCAGTCACTTTGGCACTCAGGTCAATCTGATTGAGGCATTTGTTTCTTCATAATCTACTGATGATGGCAGCCTTTAAGGTCTGTGGTTGATTACAAATTATCTGTAACTGCCCTATATATCAATGTTTCTATACAGGGTTGCCATGGTGTCACTATACTCTAGATTCTACCACTGTAGAACATTGGTATACTGTAATACTAGGTAATCTGATCACTCTACACACTATACCACAAGGTGCATGGGTAAACATTCCACGTTTCTAATACTGTAGATTCTACCATAGTGGTTGTTATTACTATACTGTAACACCAGACCATCTAATCACTAACTTTACACACTGTTCAATACTAAGGTTGTGCGAACCTGCACTGCACTTTTCTGAAAACATGTAGTAAAAATTGTTTCTCTTCTGAAAGAGGGTTTCGCAAGACTGTACAATAACCATTCTTATTACCAGACGCCAGCCTGTCGCTCCTACCACCGATGTTTTAGTTTTTGTCCTTCCTCTTTCTCCTTTGTTCTTATCTCGCGCTATCTGCTGGTGGAACGTTCAGATCTATATCTATATGTTGCTCAGGACTCGCCTCCATGAAGGCAGTGGAATGGAACGCAACTGTAAACCTGAAAAACAATGGACAAGATTCAATTATTAATCTGAGAGAATTGGTAGCAGTTTCAAGTGTAACATAGAAATGTTCAGCTGGTGGTTGATTATGATACTTTTGAAAATGGAATGAAACTGTAAACATGAAAAGGATTTGTTGTTTCAATATATACTACTGTGCCTGCCTCTATTCTCCCTGGGCTGCCTCTATTCGAAGTCCAAAACAAACACGTATATATACACCAAACAAAAGAGCGAGGTGTAACCTCTACACAATACACGGGGACGAGACCCGTAAACAACAAGAGCGGACCAACTGACCATCACCATCATTAACCTGACCATAGAGGACACAGGAGTCTACTGGTGTCTTTACACAAAAGTCAACAAATCCACGTTTGAAAATGTTATCAACCAAGCTAGAGGCTCCACTCTGGTTGTGGTGAATGGTAGGTTTATGTTTACACTCTAGATGTGATGTGTTTTACTCTTCTCAATGGACAGTCAATTTCACATGCAGACATAAATTGTGTAATCTAGAATCCAGACTAGTGTTAATCAATCTGTGGTTCATGGACTGGCAGCGGTTCCTGAGGTGTTCCAGACCGATTTAGTTAGCTCTCAAGTGTTAGTTTCAATCCAAACAACCATAGCCTGCTAGTCCAGATACAAATAAGTTGAGAAACACCGTTCTTCAGTGGCTTTTCTTTTGTAAAATTCTGTCTATGATAGTTATTCTGTGTGAGTGCAGCAGCATTCTGATTAGATTTCCCCATTTGGTGAAGTCTTACATAGACAATGCCCTACAGCTGCCATGCCCTACAGCTACTGCGGTAACGCTGACCCCCTTTCACTCAGCCGACGAAAAGCCGTGCCTATCTGGCTGGGTAAACATCATCATCATCACCAGCACCTTGACCATCCTGCTGTGTGCTGTCATCTTCGTCATCTGGGTCTCTCCACAGGTGAGTGTGCTGAAGGTTGCCTGGGTGATGGGTCAATCACATGTATCTGTCAAACTCTGTCAAAACATTGTCCTTTATTAACAAGTTGTCCTAGTCCTACTAAACACTTTGGGAGCATAATAACAGTATGCAGATCTACATTTTGTTCTAAACTCTGTCAAAACACAATGTCCTTTCAATGCCAGTCATCGTAGTGACTGAAATGGACAACGGGCAATTCAGATGCATTATCTTTTTAATCAATGTCCAAGAATAATTAAAGTGGTTGAATTAGTAAAAATTATTGATTGCTTGTAGCGCATTAGAAGATATGAATGAAGCAACATTCCTGTTTCACAGGTGAAGAGGGGAGGATACACACCCCAGGTCTTTCCTGACTCGGTCTATGTAGACATGGGCAAGAATCGCTTTCCTCCACCAGCCACACAGCAGGTAGAATCAGACCCATATTCTGTGTCTACCAAAGGAGGACGTAGGACCACTGAGTAGCAGCTTCAAATGCTTTCTCTGAATATTGCTTCTTTGCTTTCTCAGAATTGAAAAGCCTGTCTAGCTATATTTCACAATTCTATTCTCGATGCAAGACTTAGTGGTTGTGTGTGTGTGCGTGCGTGTGTGCGTGTCGCCATACCGTGCATGCGTGTTTTTAATTAAAATCTCTATATGGAAAGTATTCGTCTTTCAACAGAAGTCCAGCGGGGAGGAGGGAACAGCCAACGTTTTAGTCTGCAAGGTGTACAGTTGATAGCAATGGATGCCTACATACAGTACAACTTTTTTCAATAACAGTACATCAGGTCATATGATTTATATTGGTTTCAGCTCTAAACAATGGCGTAGGCTGTAGTGTTTTTAGGTCACTGGAACACTCAACTACAGTACCTTCCGTCCAACCATTCAGGAAGTTGTTTCTGCGCATGGTGTCTGCCACAGTGTCAAAAGAGCGTCAAAGTAAAAACAAGAACAGTTTATTAAAACTTTTATTATATTTATATTATTATTTTAGCAGCCTGAACTTTTTTCAGGTACCACATGCACTGTTTATACAGTACATAAGCCATTTTTACATAATGTATTATTATATTATTTTTGTTGAAAGAGTAGCTTTAACCAAATCAATTATGTCTGTTACTATTGGTCTGAGTAAATTGTTTTCATACTGATACGGAGTAATGAGTGCGTCTTGTGGTTGGAAAAACAATTATTCATTTTTACCATTTTACTCTACGAGTCACAGTTTTTTACTTATGTTTCAACTTCCTAACAGGTATTTTCACTTTGAATACCTGTTAATGTGTAAGGAATTTTTTTGAGGGAGACGAATATAATTCTCACTGTTTACTGCCTTTTAATCAAAATATTGATAGATCATTTATAAAGTCATGTGATATTCAACATGTGTATTCATGTTTATGTTGTATATATGTATGTGGTACACATTGGTGATGTTCAGCTTTATGGCTTACTTATAGTATATTATATGTTTCTATCTAATCACTTTTAAGCTACTCTTGTCAATAAATAGTTTCAATATACATGAGCAGCATCATGAGGTTGTTTTTACATTTACATTTACATTTACGTCATTTGGCAGACGCTCTTATCCAGAGCGACTTACAAATTGGTGCATTCACCTTATAGCCAGTGGGATAACCACTTTACAATTACTTTAATTAATAAATAAATAAAAATTGGGGGGTGGGGTGGGGTAAGGTGGGGGGGTAGAAGGATTACTTTATCCTATCCCAGGTGTTCCTTAAAGAGGTGGGGTTTCAAATGTCTCCGGAAGGTGGTGAGTGACTCCGCTGTCCTGGCGTCGTGAGGGAGCTTGTTCCACCATTGGGGTGCCAGAGCAGCGAACAGTTTTGACTGGGCTGAGCGGGAACTGTGCTTCAGCAGAGGTAGGGGAGCCAGCAGGCCAGAGGTGGATGAAGCTCAATGCCCTCGTTTGGGTGTAGGGACTGATCAGAGCCTGAAGGTACGGAGGTGCCGTTCCCCTCACAGCTCCGTAGGCAAGCACCATGGTCTTGTAGCAGATGCGAGCTTCAACTGGAAGCCAGTGTAGTGTGCGGAGGAGCGGGGTGACGTGAGAGAACTTGGGCAGGTTGAACACCAGACGGGCTGCGGCATTCTGGATGAGTTGTAGGGGTTTAATGGCACAGGCAGGGAGCCCAGCCAACAGCGAGTTGCAGTAATCCAGACGGGAGATGACAAGTGCCTGGATTAGGACCTGTGCCGCTTCCTGTGTAAGGCAGGGTCGTACTCTCCGAATGTTGTAGAGCATGAACCTACAGGATCGGGTCACCGCCTTGATGTTAGCGGAGAACGACAGGGTGTTGTCCAGGGTCACGCCACGGCTCTTCGCACTCTGGGAGGAGGACACAACGGAGTTGTCAACCGTGATGGCGAGATCATGGAACGGGCAGTCCTTCCCCGGGAGGAAGAGCAGCTCCGTCTTGCCAAGGTTCAGCTTGAGGTGGTGATCCGTCATCCATACTGATATGTCTGCCAGACATGCAGAGATGAGATTCGCCACCTGGTTATCAGAAGGGGGAAAGGAGAAGATTAGTTGTGTGTCGTCTGCGTAGCAATGATAGGAGAGGCCATGTGAGGATATGACAGAGCCAAGTGACTTGGTGTATAGCGAGAATAGGAGAGGGGCCTAGAACTGAGCCCTGGGGGACACCAGTGGTGAGAGCACGTGGTGCGGGAGACAGCTTCTCGCCACGCCACTTGGTAGGAGCGACCGGTCAGGTAGGACGCAATCCAAGAGTGAGCCGCGCCGGAGATGCCCAGCTCGGAGAGGGTGGAGAGGAGGATCTGATGGTTCACAGTATCAAAGGCAGCAGACAGGTCTAGAAGGACAAGAGCAGAGGAGAGAGAGTTAGCTTTAGCAGTGCGGAGAGCCTCCGTGACACAGAGAAGAGCAGTCTCAGTTGAATGACCAGTCTTGAAACCTGACTGGTTTGGATCAAGAAGGTCATTCTGAGAGAGATAGCAAGAGAGTTGGCTAAAGACGGCACGCTCAATAGTTTTGGAGAGAAAAGAAAGAAGGGATACTGGTCTGTAGTTGTTGACATCAGAGGGATCGAGTGTTGTTTTTTTGAGAAGGGGTGCAACACTCACTCTCTTGAAGACGGAAGGGACATAGCCAGCGGTCAAGGATGAGTTGATCAGCGAGGTGAGGTAAGGGAGAAGGTCACCGGAGATGGTCTGGAGAAGAGAGGAGGGGATAGGGTCAAGCGGGCAGGTTGTTGGGCGGCCAGCCGTCACAAGTCGCAAGATTTTATCTGGAGAGAGAGGGGAGAAAGAAGTCAAAGCATAGGGTAGGGCAGTGTGAGCAGGACCAGCAGTGTCATTTGACTTAACAAACGAGGATCGGATGTCGTCAACCTTCTTTTCAAAATGGTTGACGAAGTCATCCACAGAGAGGGAGGGGGGGGAGGAGGATTCAGCAGGGAGGAGAAGGTGGCAAAGAGCTTCCTAGGGTTAGAGGCAGATGCTTGGAATTTAGAGTGGTAGAAAGTGGCCTTAGCAGCAGAAACAGATGAAGAAAATGTAGAGAGGAGGGAGTGAAAAGATGCCAGGTCCGCAGGGAGTCTAGTTTTCTTCCATTTCCGCTCAGCTGCCCGGAGCTCTGTTCTGTGAGCTCGCAATGAGTCATCAAGCCACGGAGCTGGAGGGGGGGACCGAGCTGGCCGGGAGGATAGGGGACATAGAGAGTCAAAGGATGCAGAAAGGGAGGAGAGGAGGGTTGAGGAGGCAGAATCAGGAGATTGGAGGGAGAAGGATTGAGCAGAGGGAAGAGATGATAGGATGGAAGAGGAGAGAGTAGCGGGAGAGAGAGAGCGAAGGTTGCGGCGGCGCATTACCATCTGTGTAGGGGCAGAGTGAGTAGTGTTGGAGGAGAGCGAGAGAGAAAAGGATACAAAGTAGTGGTCGGAGACATGGAGGGGAGTTGCAGTGAGATTAGTAGAAGAACAGCATCTAGTAAAGATGAGGTCAAGCATATTGCCTGCCTTGTGAGTAGGGGGGGACGGTGAGAGGGTGAGGTCAAAAGAGGAGAGGAGTGGAAAGAAGGAGGCAGAGAGAAATGAGTCAAATGTAGACGTAGGGAGGTTGAAATCCCCCAGAACTGTGAGGGGTGAGCCATCCTCAGGAAAGGAACTTATCAAGGCGTCAAGCTCATTGATGAACTCTCCAAGGGAACCTGGAGGGCGATAGATGACAAGGATATTAAGCTTAAATGGGCTAGTGACTGTGACAGCATGGAATTCAAATGAGGAGATAGACAGATGGGTTAGGGGAAAAATTGAGAATGTCCACTTGGGAGAGATGAGGATTCCTGTGCCACCACCCCGCTGACCAGATGCTCTCGGGGTATGCGAGAACACATGGTCAGACGAGGAGAGAGCAGTAGGAGTAGCAGGGTTTTCAGTGGTAATCCATGTTTCCGTCAGCGCCAAGAAGTCGAGGGACTGGAGGGTAGCATAGGCTGGGATGAACTCTGCCTTGTTGGCAGCAGAACGGCAGTTCCAGAGGCTGCCTGAGACCTGGAACTCCAGGTGGGTGGTGCGTGCAGGGACCACCAGGTTAGAGAGGCAGCATCCACGCGGTGTGAGGCGTTTGTGTAGCCTGTGCGGAGAGGAGAGAACAGGGATAGGCAGAGGCATAGTTGACAGGCTGCAGCAAATGGCTACAATAATGCAGAGGAGATCGGAATGAAATTAACTAAACATCTGGGAAAGGAGAGAGCGGGGCCTCCCTCACCACAACTCCCAAATATAACTCTCCCAACTTCCACTTTAGAAATTATAATTGTTGTAAACTACAGCGGTTCAATGTTTCTAGGAATAGACTCTAACTTACTTTATTCAGCTAGCTAACTTGGTACAGTATTCTTCCATGAAAACCGCCCAGGGCACCGTATCCTATGACGCCATAGCTAACTAGCATGCTAGCATCCAATAACACACGGTTTAGCACCAATACTTGGTTACAACAAACTACCAATAGTGTGTTAACACACTAAACAGATAATTTGTGTCCGTGTCTAGTTCCTTTCATAACGCAGCAATAATTAAACGTTGGCTAGCTAGCACAAAGTCAGTCATGCTAGCTACACAAGTGGACTACACATCTCGAATGTTCAGAAAGGGAAGCTTTATGTTGCAAAATTCTCATTGACAAAAATTATATTGTATTTAGCTGCTACAGTACTGCTAGCTGGTAGTGTTGGCTAGCTAGCAATGGCTGTGGTGTTGACTTTGTTTGAAAAACGGCGTCGCTGCGAACGAATGTAGCTGGCTAAAATGATATTGTATTTAGTTGCTACAGTACTGCTAGCTGGTAGTGTTGGCTAGCTAGCAATGGCTGCTGTGTTGACTTTGTTTGAAAAACGGCATCGCTGCAAACTAATGTAGCTGGCTAAAATTATATTGTATTTAGTTGCTACAGTACTGCTAGCTGGTAGCGTTGGCTAGCTAGCAATGGCTGCGGTGTTGACTTTGTTTGAAAAACGTCGTCACTGCGAACGAATGTAGCTAGCTAAAAGGATATTGTATTTAGTTGCTACAGTACTGCTAGCTGGTAGTGTTGGCTAGCTAGCAATGGCTGCGGTGTTGACTTTGTTTGAAAAACGGCGTCGCTGCGAACGAATGTAGATGGCTAGCTAACCTCGATAGTTTCTCTATACTACACCTTTATCTTTGATACAAATACAACTATGTAGCTAGCTAACATTACACTAATCAAATCGTTCCATTGTAATGTAATGTGTCATATTACCTGCGGAGCGAAGTACAGCATGACTACTCACTTCGCCTGCCGCTCATCACTAACCATAAGTCAAGTACTCTATAAGTGTCACACAGACACTTATCCTGTAAGCCAGACCTCAGTGTGCTGCTGGTGACAGTGGCTTCTGATGTGGTGGCAGCAGACACATGCGAAACCATACCCGAAACCATGTGCTTCTCAACCACAGTGAGTGACCAAACACACAGAGCATATGAATATGGAGCGCAGGATGTACCCCTATTCTCATACACTCTACTAGTTATTTATTTTGGAGAGACACGTTGAGAAAGACGTGTGTCTTAAAAGTAAAACTTTTTCTGAACGTATAAATCGTATTCTTAATCAGAATACTTATGGCCGAGGTGGTATTGTGTCTTCTAAAACAGGTTGGTCAAAACAAGCATTGTGATTGGTTGACACACGCTCTAAGCCATACTAAAGAACCGGTTTAGCACGGTTAGACCTATGACGCAAAAATGGGCATCTTGTTTTCTGTTCCATCTGAGAAATCCCTGCACATCCACTGTCCCATCAGCCCAGCCAGCCAATTAATTAGCTTGATCGCCACTGTAAAAAGCATCTAGACATTATTTCCCCTTGCTTATAGCCTAACATTTGGTTTGCAACAACGGGGGTGTGTACAAACGTTGCTGTCTGTCTCTCGACATTTGCAAAATTGTTTCAATATTGAAATTCGGTCTCCACTGTCCTATTTGATTTGATTTATTAGGATCCCCATTAGCCGAATCCAACTGCGACAGCTACTTTTACTGGGGTCTGACACATAACGAAAAATACATTACAGACAAAAGACTTTACAATTTACATACATTTAAAAACATTAACGTGGTGTGTGTGTGCATCTATCAGTTATGTCAGTACATACACACAACAAGTAGGTCACATGGGGGAAAGGCATTGTGCTGTGAGGTGTTGCTTTATAATTTTTTTGCTGTTCACTTGCACTATAGAAGATGGAAGGGAGTTCCATACACTCATGGCTCTGTATAATACTGTATGTTTCCTTGTTCTGGACCTGGGGACTGTGAAAAGACCCCTGGTGGCATGTCTGTTGGGGTAAGTGTGTGTGTTTGTGTTTGTTTGACTATGCAAACAATTTGGAATTTCCAACATCGTTTCTTCTAAAAACAAGAAGTGTTGCAGTCAGTGTTTCCTCAACTCATAGCTAAGAGAGACTGGCATGCATAGTATTAGTAAACTCAGCAAAAAAAGAAACGTCCCTTTTTCAGGACCCTGTCTTTCAAAGATAATTAGTAAAAATCCAAATAACTTCACAGATCTTCATTGTAAAGGGTTTAAACACTGTTTCCCATGCTTGTTCAATGGACCATAAACAATTAATGAACATGCACCTGTGGAACGGTCGTTAAGACACTAACAGCTTACATTTACATTTACGTCATTTAGCAGACGCTCTTATCCAGAGCGACTTACATTATTATTATTTTTTTCATACCCCCTGTGGGAATCGAACCCACAACCCTGGCATTGCAAACGCCATGCTCTATCAACTGAGATGGTAGGCAACTAAGGTCACAGTTATGAAAACTTAGGACACTAAAGAGGCCTTTCTACTGACTCTGAAAAACACCAAAAGAAAGATGCCCAGGCTCATCTGCGTGAACGTGCCTTAGGCATGCTGCAAGGAGGCATGAGGACTGCAGATGTGGCCAGGGCAATAAATTACAATGTCCATACTGTGAGGCGCCTAAGACAGCGCTACAGTGAGACAGGACGGACAGCTGATCGTCCTCGCAGTGGCAGACCACGTGTAACAACACCTGCACAGGATCGGTACATCCGAACATCACACCTGCGGGACAGGTACAGGATGGCAACAACAACTGCCCGAGTTACACCAGGAACGCACAATCCCTCCATCAGTGCTCAGACTGTCCGCAATAGGCTGAGAGAGGCTGGACTGAGGGCTTGTAGGCCTGTTTTAAGGCAGGTCCTCACCAGACTTCACCGACAACAACGTCGCCTATAGGCTCAAACCCACTGTCGCTGGACCAGACAGGACTGGCAAAAAGTGCTCTTCACTGGCGAGTCGCGGTTTTGTCTCACCAGGGGTGATGGTCGGATTTGCGTTTATCGTTGAAGGAATGAGCATTACACCGAGGCCTGTACTCTGGAGCGCAATCTCAACGCTGTGCGTTACAGGGAGGATCCTCCTCCCTCATGTGGTACCCTTCCTGCAGGCTCATCCTGACATGACCCTCCAGCATGACAATGCCACCAGCCATACTGCTCATTCTGTGCGTAATTTCCTGCAAGACAGGAATGTCAGTGTTCTGCCATGGCCAGCAAAGAGCCCGGATCTCAATACCATTGAGCACGTCTGGGACCTGTTGGATCGGAGGGTGAGGGCTAGGGCCATTCCCCCCAGAAATGTCTGTGAACTTGCAGGTGCATTGGTGGAAGAGTGTGGTAACATCTCACAACAAGAACTGGCAAATCTGATGCAGTCCATGAGGAGGAGATGCACTGCAGTACTTAATGCAGCTGGTGGCCACACCAGATACTGACTGTTACTTTTGATTTTGACCCCCCCTTTGTTCAGGGACACATTATTCAATTTCTGTTAGTCACATGTCTGTGGAACTTGTTCAGTTTATGTCTCAGTTGTTGAATCTTGTTATTTTCATAAAAATATTTACACATGTTAAGTTTGCTGAAAATAAACGCAGTTGACATTGAGAGGACGTTTCTTTTTTTGCTGAGTTATATATATATATATATATATATATATACACACTATATATATGTAATGGGATGTATAGACATTATGGACAGTACGTGGATAGAATATATAGCATATCTGAAGAATACGTGGATAGAATAGTATATGTACAGCAATAGTTGAATAGGATGGACTTGACTAGAATACAGTATGTAAACATTATTAAAGTGACAGTAAAATGTTATAATACACTAATTTCAGAGATGAGTGACTCGGGACCAGGGGTAGACCTAAAAACTAAAACAAGGCTGCTATCGCCATCATAGCTGCGGGAAATAGGGGTGCTGCAGTAATTCAATTGCAATAAAAACATTTTTTACAAATACTTCTCAGCACCCCCCTCTGGTAGGCCGGGTCGATGTTCTGATCTCTCTAATTGGTAACAAGCAACTTTTGATTGCAGTAATTAAAAAATGATGATAAATAAACCACTTGAGACACAAGGAGGTTACTTTGCTAATAAAGCATTTGGCTTTGTGCAGGAATAAAAAAAGTTGTTATAAATAATGTCAGAATGTTGGGCATGTGATGCGTTAATGGGCACAGACACACGTTTTGATTTGGGGATATCATTGGGGATCATATGGACCTATTGTTTACATTCTACGTTAATTATCACTAAACAGAACAAATACTGGACCCAAAAGGACCAACCATGCAATAGAAATGCAATATACTAATTGGTCTAAACCAGAAATGAGGCTGTTAAGATCATTACTCACAGTTATAGGAGGGATTATTTCTCTATGTGAGCAGTTCACTATTTAGTTTTTGCTTGATTTAGAGGTAATGGCTGCTACAGGGCTACTTCTCTACTACTCTTCTATACTTCTCTATATACTTAGAAGGGACTGCTGTAGGGCAGTGAGAAAGTTGTTACACGGAAGGTTTTGTAAATGGAATGAAAGCAAGGTGTGGCCTAGAGTAGGCCAGAAGGCTAAACTGAAAAACCTTAACTGAAACATACTATACCAAATAAAATGATGGCGGAGCTGCAAAAGTACTTCAGTGCAAGTGTGTTTATTTACATAGTGATTCCGAAAGAAAAACAGTCCTGCCACCAAAAGTATACATTATGGGGACAGCAAAACAGTGCTGCCCCACCAACAGCTCAGATCTTAACCAAACTCATTAATTAATTAAGCCATTACAAACATCAAAGCCTACATTTTCCACTCAGCTAAACATATCATGAATTATATTTTTTTAACCTTTGCAATCGGTTTATCATTTACAGAACCCCATCACTACTGACATGGTGTCTTCCAATATGCCCATTCACATGAACTCGCCTTTCGGGACAGGCACTACAAAGCCAGCCCGATTGCCTAGCTCGGGTCCTAATGGGTAACCAGAAGTGGTCTTATGATAATTGTTTTTGTTAGTCAGAGGGAGCAGGCGCTCCGTGTTAAACGAATGGGGACAAGAGATGTGAATTGTTTTGCGCTCAAGAAAAGGGCGCCATTGAAAGGAGTGATTACTGGGGTAGCGGTAAATGTGAAAGTTGACCAACTGAAGGGGAAGATTCCCGGTGTTTGTGATGCTCGTCGTTTGGTGCGACGCAGAAAGGGTTGCGTGAGTGGAGAAACAGAAGAGTCATTGTCTGTTCTTTTGAGTTTTGATGTTGAGTCTGATCTGGGGATCAGAAATGTCCCGTGCGACAGAGGCAGGATGAGGTTTACAGGGTTAGAGTAGTGCAGAAGTTGTCATATGCTGAGGCAGTGAAAAAAGTAGAGGAAAATGGGTCAAGGGGGAGGGATCCTGAGAGGAGTGGTGTGAGTGGTAGATCTGTACCAGTACAGAGGGATAAACCAATAAGCGATATGTTTCAGTAAAATTGGATTTTGGACATTTATAGCAATGGTTATCAACTGTACTGCAGGGATGGAACCTAAGTCGCAGAAAATAGAAGTTGTGGTGGCAGCTGCAGAGGTCTCTGGGTGTGCAAGACTTCATGTCAGAAGAGTTACAGGGTGTGTTAAGTGGTGGTGTCCCATCCTTTCAGGCTGTTGGCCTGAAGTAGTACTAAATAGATTTAAATAGTGGAGTATGGTATTTATTAATGAAAATAAAATAAAAATTGAGTGTAGTGTTAGATGGTAGGGTATTTGTTGTATTTTTATTTTAAGCAAAGTATAAGGGTGTTATACTCCAGTCTAGTAGGTGGCGGTAATGAAACATTTATTGGATGCCAACCGCCGTTAAACCTCATCGAAGCAGCAGCTCGGTCCTGATTCCAGCATACCCGGACCGAGAGAAGAAGCCAAACAAACAGAGCACTCATCCACAACATTGATAAGTACATTAAACGTCACTTAAATTAAACATGAAAGCCTGTCTGCGTATTCCTTATACCATACCAAACTGTTACTGAAGGGAGGGTAAGAATAATGTGTGTAATGTATTAACTGAGATCACTAAGTTAACTTGTGTGTGGACCCACATTGCTAACATAGCTGAAAACGGAGCGGGGGGGAGATGAGTGTGTGTGGGTGTGATAGTTTACCAAATGCTGCCAGCGGCCAGTGACAGACTGTCACAGAAGGTTTTCAATTGTTATTTTTAATTATTACACTCTTTAAACATATTAAAATCATAATTGATGGGGAGGCTAATCTGCGTTCTAAAATGTTAACTGTTTGAATAACTTTAGCTCAAGGAACCAACAGCAGGAAACCCATCCCAGCAAACACACCCAGGTTGGCACCGTAGGGGTCCACTTTGGGCTGTAATAAAGGCCCGCCTTGGGCTGGTACTGGGCCCATGGGTTTTTGCTCATGGGCAAATAGTTGCCACCTAATTGCTGGCAGCCCTTATTCAGCACCAAGTAAGTGAGGGCAGCCCAGTACCAGCCCACAAGAAGCCCTTATGTTATTAGGCCTGCCCTCGTTGGGCCCATTACGGTCCAAATTAAAGTTTGATGGCCTAATGATCAATTCCCAAATATTACCCGCATTCTACCCAAACAGCTGCAGTAAACCTGTTAATTTTGCAGGTATAAAATATATATTTTAAGTCCCATAAATTTAATAAACATTAAATACCACATGTTCAAATTCAATAGATTTTGTCAATATTAAATAACAGTTTAGTACCTCAGGGTCTTAATGGAGTCTTAGGTTAATATCCAGTAAATACAATACAATTAAAAGGGCAAGATTTTCTAACAATTG
This sequence comes from Coregonus clupeaformis, assembly GCF_020615455.1. Classification (NCBI taxonomy): domain Eukaryota; kingdom Metazoa; phylum Chordata; class Actinopteri; order Salmoniformes; family Salmonidae; genus Coregonus; species Coregonus clupeaformis. The sequence continues at coordinate 177,061 of NW_025534430.1, forward strand.
GCTAATATAATAAAATGAATATAAATATACAATCGTTTTTCAAAGAAATAAGTATAACATTGAGTATTTAAGACTTGAATGGAGTCTTTAGCTTCAAAGTACAATAAAATATTAATTAAGAGTGTGCTTTCAAAGTGAGTTTACAACTTCAACATGCACAACATTGATATTTCATTAACATAACATGAACATTTCATGGTTTAAATATACAGAGACACACCAGACATTTACAAACATATCAGCTGCTGGACAGTATACAGAACGTATGATTCTCATGTATACTCTGTCCAGCAGCTGTGAGAGCTGACAGACAGTTTCTCAGGCTGTGTTCACATCAGAAAAAGCAGAGGTTGACTGTGGGGCTACAATTTAAACACAATCCCCATTTTGACCTTGAGCTTGGGTCCAGCAACCAAACGTTTAGAGTTGAACCTCAAGGACTAGGCTGATACTTGGCTGTTACGTATCTGTACACAGACAGCCTCTGAGACAAAGTAGTTCCAGTGTTATCTCTCTCCAGGTTTACACCCCTACTGTTTCTCCTTTGACCTCTACTGTGTAGCTAATTCTCCCCCAACATCGGACACCGCCTAACTATGGACACTCTTTAGCGGTTGGACTAAATCACCTCGAGCTCAACATTTAAATGGACTGGAAAATAATGGTAAGTTTTGCGACTAACAACACCCTTCTAACTAGCTGACCACCGATTTTCAGTGCAATTTATGTAAGTTAAGTTTTGAGAGTTTTCAAAAAAGTTTTACATGTACACATTTTGTGGAACACGCTGCATATTGTAAAATTCGACTGCGCGACAGACCACACACCAGAGCAGGCACAAAGTGCTGGCTCCCCGGGGCGCAAAACATGTGTACCAGCAGGCTCCGGGGACCAAGGAGCACATCACAGTGCTGGCCTGCTTCAACACAGCTGGGGAGGACGTCCCCCCGTTTATATCATCTACCCCAAGTGTTTCCCCGGTGGCCACTACACACTGGGAGCCCCCCCCTCCCCCCAAGCCTTGTATGGACTGTCAAACACTGGCTACATTGACAGGGACCTGTTCAGGAAGTGGTTTCAGCACTTCATTAAGCATGCAGTGAAGGAGCGCCCTCTCCTTCTCCTCTTCGATGGGCACAAGAGCCACATGGACCCGGAGGTGCTCGCGGCGGCACTAAGGGAAGGGGTTATACTTCTATGTCTTCCACCACACTGAACCCATGTTCTGCAGACGCTGGACGTGGCATACTTTGGCCCTTTAAAGGCTGAGTTCTCCAAGGTAGCTGGAGACCTTAGCCATTTTGACCACTCCTACATGGTAAACAAATCAGAATTTGCCAGAGTATTCCGCTACCCGTACCAGCGATGCAAGGACATGCGCTATGTGGTGGAAGGGTTTAAGAAGTGTGGCCTCTTCCCTTTTGACCTTTCAGCCATTGAAGGGTCCCGTTTAATGCCGTCTCGGTACCTACCGGGTCCCACCACCGCCTCTCCTGGAACCAGCAGCACTGTGCCGTCCATCAGCACCTCCTCCCCAGTGAAGACCCTCAGCCCCTGCTCCAGCCCAAGCTCTAGAAGAGCACCCCCTAATAGAGGGGGGGCTGATAGCGAAGGACCTGGGGCACATCCTTACTGTCCTGAAGTATCGGCTGAACCGATACAGAAGACTCCCTGTGGTCGCCACATGCCTCACCGGGGAGGAATACACGCGCCAGTGGCAGGAGAGGGGTGAGAAGGAGAGGGCCGAGGCAGAGGAGAAAGAGCGTCAGGCAGCCCTCAGAACACAGAGGGCACAGGAGAGGTCTGCCATGGATGAGACCATTGATGCCATCGCCTCTGCTGGACCACCTGCTGGAACCACTCCTGACGGTTGTATCACCAATACCAGTGCCTCCCAGTGTGCAACACCTGTAGGAGCCGCCGGAGTCCCCAGCTGCAGAAGAAGGCCACGTGCCTACTCTCCCGGCCACACCATCGTCGGCCTCTCAACCCCACCATTACAAACACCAGCTCCTCCAAGCCATCGTCGGCGGTTTTGTCCACCACCACCACACCACCCCCCGTCTGTCACCACCAACACAGCCTCCTCTGTACCAACTGCCTCCTCTGTCTCCCCTGGTCACACCACCATAGCAGCCTTGTCTGGTGTCCCTGCCCCCTGCAATTTGAATACCGCCACCTCCACAGGTAAACACATGTTAAATTACGAAAAAAATGACTTATCTGTTTTATAAAACAGCAATGTAAAAAAAAATAACTCTTTACATATCTACAGTCCATAGCACCAGCCCTCAAGTCATCTCCACCTCCTCCAAAACCCCTGCAGCTTCCTCCAGAGGTATTGATGTAAAAAAGTTGAAAAGGGTTTTCATGAAACATGCTCTGTCTAACAGTACTTTTTCTCAAACTGCAGCATAGAAAAGGAAGAGAAAAGCTCCACCGGTCACATCTGTCACACCACCCATGGCACCGCTCTCAGGTACTTCATAATCTGTTACTCTCTCTCGCTCTCAGTTGTATCAATTACTATTGTTGTTGAAGAACTTCTACATTTTGCAAAACCATATTAATCAATTTTTATTATTATTTTTTAAATAAAAGAAGACACCACCTGCTGTGCTCGCTGCGGGGAGCATGATCCGCCTGCAATCTCCTCTCAGGAGTGTAGATCCGAGGTGCCATGGGTGTGCTGTGACTTCTGCCAGCACTGGTTCCACTGCTGGTGTCTGCAGTGGGATCAAGAGGTAGCGGTGGAGCTGGATTTTTATTGTGATTTGTGACAATATAGGGATGGAGGTCGAGATTTAATTGTTTGTTTTGTTTGTGTTCATATGAAATAATTTATTTGTACAAAGAAAAAAAATTCTAAAATGTAATATATTTATTCAACTCATCTTGTGTATTTCTTCCTTTACTTTCCAAGTGCACCTCTGCAACACAAACTCCAACAGTGTTTTCATTGTTTATGTCAATGCACATAACTGAAATTAAAGTTTTATTTGATGTAAATTATTAATACTTATATTTTAGTATTCAACTGTTATCTACTTTCTCAAAACATAAGATTAATCTGTAAAACAAATGATGAGACATTTTTTGGTTACAACACTGAATATGTTGGTGAAGAACAATTTTTTAAGAGTCCACAGGAGGGCGCACCGGGCTACGCAGTGAAAAGTTGACAGGCAAGTCATAATTTTTTACCAGAAGGCTAGCCAACTAGTCAACTATCTAGTAAACACTTCGGATACGAGGTTGGTGTCTCTTTTTTCAACAAAATTAAACTGATATATCTTGTAATTGAACAAAATAGTAAGGTGTCCAAATACTGGGGGCCGTATGCCGATAATACGGGGACGTATTTTTTTTTTGCTAAACCGTTTATCAAAAAGCTGATAATAGTATTTCCACTGAAATGTCAAACATGCTAATTGCTAACCTGTTAGCTAACATTTTTACGACACCAATAATCACAAAACTTTGATGGCTTGATCACAAGATAACACTGTTGAAGGTAATATATTTCTTAAACGCTGTTGAATATGCCCATAATACGGGGTTCCACGCTAGCAACAGCTCAGATTTGCTTGTGCTCCCCTTGCTCTCTTTCACCAGTCTTGTCTGAGTGTGTAGTTAGCTCCTCCCATTGGAATCTCTCAGTCTGTTGGAGTGAGTGAAAGGCCACCTCACTGACAACTCTGCAGTGAGCACCACACAGTCACCCACTTGAACTATACCCTCTGTTAGTGTGAGACAAGTCTCTTTTAGGGTATAGGATAGTGAGTGAATGTGAGGTTGGTCGTTTTAGAATTGGTAGTAAAAAATGGGAAAAAAAATAGAACAGAGTGACTGTATGGCAGTTAATGTGAAGTAGCTACTGTGGTAGTTTTTCTAATGATCATTATTTACCTTTCTACTACAGTACCAATTCTAAATCAACTACAAACCCCACACTCACTGACCTCACAATCAGGTTCGTGACATATGTTAATCGGTGTCCCTCAATTTCATATATTTTGCATGGGCAACAGGTGGAGGTAAACCTGCACATTCCGTGTAATATTTTATGACACATGGTCTGTAGATGGCAAATAACTTGGTTTCGAATAAAACATTCTACACAGTAGAGGTCACACAGGAGAAAGAGTAGGGGTGGAAACCTGGAGAGAGAGAACACTGGAACTACTTTGTCTCGGAGGCTGTCTGTGTACAGATACGTAACAGCCAAGTATCAGCCTAGTCCTTGAGGTTCAAGTCTAAACGTTCGGTTGCCGGACCCAAGTTTAATGTCAACTCACCTCTACCAGTCAGTTCTCGAATAGCAAATTTACTGAGCTCACTCTTCCCCAAAGTCTTGTGTCTGTTGCCTCCGATGTCTTTCAAACCGCTCCTTGCGTCCACCTGCAAGGTCACGCGAGTTCCTCAACCAGATCTTGATCTCCCCTTCAACTGTTGCATCTTGAGGCCTGGGTTGAATAGGGCTTTTCCTGACTACATCTGAAAAAAAATTCAAATTTTAACAATGAACTGGGTATGGTATGCAATATGATGACCAGACTCTGCGGACCCAGTGACAGGTCCAGTTGAAGACCCTAGAGTATACAGACATAATGCAGTGGTCAGATCGTAGGATCGCCATATATCACAAGAAAGCTACGGGTGTCTAGTAGGAAGACAGTGTCAAATGTGGTTTCTGCTACGATAGACTCACCCCCCACATAAGCAGCATGTGTTATGCTTGCTATAGCCGACAAGGTTCCCATGGCGACACATTGATATTCTACATAATGACCATTTCAGGCCATAGTCGGAGATGGAGTTGAAACAGTTGCAGTTTCACACATTTAAATCACAGATGTCTAAGTGCTCGAAAGAATGTGAAAATGTTTGTGAGATTCCCCCAGATGTACCTGCAACAACCTTCCATAGCCCCAGGTTGTGAAAGGGTCTTTTGTCATTCGTGCCTTTCCAGTTGAGCTGTCTTGTCAGAGCATGACTTATCAGTGCTGCCATTATCCTTCTTGTTGTCACTTGGACATCACAACCTCCAATGGTCCCCAGATATGTAATCTAAAATTAAGGGAAATAAATAAAAACTAAAATGTAATGGAAAGAGACACTATTAGTACCAAAGTAATTAATAATAATAATAATAATAATAATAATAATAATAATAATGCCATTTAGCAGAAGCTTTTATCCAAAGCGACTTACTGTCATGTGCGCATACAATTTTACGTATGGGTGGTCCTGGGGATCGAACCCTATACCCTGACGTTACAAGCGCCATGCTCTACCAATTGAGCTACAGAGGACTAATTACTGTATTGAGTGAGTTTACCAAGTCTTTTCGACTTTGGTGGTCCTCCATTTTTCATCAAGTTCATCATAGTTTTGTAAGGGTAGGCTGATGTCGTCAGATAAAGTGGCCTCTGCTGTACTTGATCGAGAGAGACCTGACACCATTCTCTCAGGTTGTCAGTCTGTCCTTAATTTCTTCAAGCGCATTGACCAAGTACCTATCAATACCTGACAAGAAAGCATCTAATCACAAACTTTGGCCACATGTACTCAGCGAGGCTGAAAGCCTAATTGCGTTATTTTTATAATTTAGGCTTAGCAAAGAATTTTGCAAGACATACCTGCAGACAGAGAGTGGCTAGCAGGCAGCGGGTGGCTCGGAGGCAGCGGGTCTCTCAGCACTAGAAGATGACTTTGAGTCTCGCAGATTGGGGGTGACTCAAAGGAAGTGAGTGGCTCACAGGGTTCATAGGGTTGCTGGTAGACGGAGAGTTACTGGGAGGTGAAGGTATTGGCAAATGTATTTGTTGGTGGTGGGACTAGAAGCACAGACACAACTGGACACAGGTGACTTGCACTTGGAAAAGTCTGTTGCCTTGTTTTGTCTGGTGAAAATAGAAAATGATTTCACCACAAAAATATGAACGTAAAGATGCTTCACATAACTTTGCTGTAATTATAACCGCTATTTATTTTATAGCACTCGCAAGCCAAAAATTGCCCACAACTTGTGTAAATATCATACCACATGCAGGACACACACAGTTGAAGTGCATCACATAACACAATTTTCATGAGGTGTCTATAATTATTCAAGATATACTGTATTGTCCTAATAAATCAGAGGGTATGGAAACAATAAATAGATCTTACAGTCTTGACCATTCAAGTTCTTCTGGGTCGCTTAGTAAAACCATTTTGGTCTCTGCTTCTCTAGCTTTGAATCTTGCCTTTTCATAATCAACTAAGAAAGACAAATTAATTTAATTTGGCAGCTGTTCGCACTTTGTGGGATGTACTGTATAACAAATATATTCATCGCTTAATATGACATTATGCTGTTCAAGACGTTATTCTTTCAGCACACCATATGGGTCAAAAATCTAGTGCTATTTGCATGTTCCTATTGTATTTTTGTGGGTGACCCTACTTGCAGAAAGAATTTAGAAAAAATGCCTACCTGCTGTGACTAAAGTTGTCATCTCATATGAAATATGTGTTTCACCAGGTACTTCATGAGTCATTAAAGCTCTCTTGCATTTGTTCGGATCGGTATAAGGTGGCCATAAAGTTTTGGATGAGTCCTCCTGTATCCATGTACTACTAACAAGCCTAACTGAATAATCCAGAAACTCCACAATGTGATACTGTGCCATTAGGAAACAATATAGATCTCTGTAGGACAATAGAAAAATAAGAGTTTGGGAAATTCAGTAAATAGGTCAAACAAAACACACTAAACCTCTAATGACTATGCAGCAAGGGCGTGGCTGAGCAATCTGTGCACATTGGGATCAAAACATTTTATCATCATGTCCAATAGGTGGTGAACTTGGTCTCTTAGTTGAAGATGGCGTGCTTTATAGATGCCAATGTCTTATGAATCCAGGGGACTGGAGAAGATTGACTCTAATGTCAAGAACTTCCTGAAAATAATGTACTCCTCCCCTGTGCGATCATCTCGTAGGATGTTCTGTACCAGTCCAAGGTCTCCGTTAACCATAACACAGTTGTCCCCAGTAGTTGTGGCAATGCTGAACTGTTCAAATATAGCTTTCAGACACTGGGTGCAGTGAGGGAATGGTTGGACCTCTAGAGTGTGTTCTTAGTGCAATGGAGACTTTTACTCAAGTAGTATTTTACTGGGTGACTTTCACTTGAGTCATTTTCTAGTAACATATTTTTACTTTTACTCAAGTATGACAATTGGGTACTTTTTCCACCATTGTTAGCTAGCTAACTATTGAATTGCATCCACAGGAAAGTATGGCGGCAACTAACTAGAGGCGCACACATCTAGCTAGATGCTAGCCTGTAGTAAAGTTAGCTCAAAACCAGTAACCTAAAGATAGCAACCTAGTACATAGATTAATAAACTTACTCCCTTGCACTAGATGTGTTCATTTTCATCTCAAGTAAGTTATGCCCCCTTTCATATATGTTACTTAGCTAACGACTTACATGGGTCTTATTAGCCAAGTGATCTTAAGTCAATGTAGGCTTTGTAATATTGTTATACTAACCGTGAGCTAGCGTGGCTTACGTAAGCTAACATCATAATGGCTATACCCAGAAGTTAACTTTGGGTAAGTGACTGATTTTGTGACCTATGGTGGCGGTTTGGCTTTAACATACGTATCTTTGCGTTGAAACTGCGAATTCGCTGATAATTGACTTACTTTTGTAAAACGGCCACACAGGCAACATTAAATAACTTCATCAGTGTTAACGTTAGCTATTCTAGCTCTTGCTAAATTAGTTTTATTGGCCAGACAAGCAATGTTACCATCGGTAAAATATTCAATCCATTGAGTCTAGGTAGCTTACCCGTTTACTAAGTTAACAAATCACGTTTTAAACAAAAACAAGTAACGTTAACAAATGTTATGGCTGAGCGGATTGCTTACCTGTCAGTTCACATTTAAACGCAGGCTCGCGTCCGTCTTCACTGATTGCGGGTCCAATCCCAACCGCTCAGTTGTGGCCCAGAATGTTCTCGACCGTGAGGGTCAAATATAATAAAAAACAAAAAAACATGCGTTTTCTATTTTGTTTGTTTGTTCCATCATCTTTGAAATGCAAGAGAAAGGCCACAATATAATATTGCAGTTTAGGCGCAATTTAGATTGTGGCCACTAGAAAGCAGCAGTGTGTGCAACGTTTCCGATTGATCCAGTTAAGCGTTGCAATATTGGACTATTTTGTATCAAGTCTGCCCAAACCTGGCGAATTGGTCAATTGATACATTTTCAAGTACATAACTATAGAGAACATACAAAAATGATATTTACATGGTAATACAAAATGTAACTTTACACACTCCCAGGAATTTCATACATGATGGATCATTAGCTTATACACTAACTTTCACACATCTAGATGGCCGGGCGGGGTGGGTGTGGAGCCAGAGACAGCAGGGGTTCAAACTGTAGAACCCAGTTCCTACATTTGAATATAAAAATTGATTTTTTTCAAACAAAACGATGCTACATTTTATCTCTGGGACCCTTAGGATCAGAGCAAGATTACTGAATGTAAGTACATTATTTACCTTCAGATGTGAATATATCAAACCAGTTGCCGTGATACGTTTTTTGTTGTTGTGCGCTCTCCTCAAACAATAGCATGGTATTTTTTCACTGTAATAGCTACTGTAAATTGGACAGTGCAGTTAGATTAACAAGAATGTAAGCTTTCTGCCTATATGAAACCTGTCTATGTCCTGGAAAGTTTGCTGTTACTTACAACAGTCATGCTAATCACATTAGCGCACGTTAGCTTAAACGTAAAAACTTAACAAAACCGTTTGCAACGGAAAACAAAAACAAATGTTTCTTATTGGTCCATTTTAGGTGGTTCCTCCACATGTTTTACAACCCTGGTTTGATTGAATTCAAGTTAGAGATGTGACACTGAACAGAAGGCAACATGTCCACTAGAGGGAATTCTCTCCTCACATTCAAATTCTGATGCAAAGCGTGAGAAGAGATATGAGCTGAGTTTGATTAACATTGAGAAAAATGGACATCTGAAAGATGAATAACATGAACACAACATGATGTAACTTGAATATGCTTTAACATGCCTGTAGTTATGTGAATGCCATAACGTTGATTTACAGAAGGATCTGATGGTGTATAGTGTTCAGTAATGCAGTGGTTCTCAGCCAGGGGTGCTAGGACCTCTGGGGGTACTTGGTCTATCCACAGGGGGTACTTAAGAAGGCTCATTAGAACATAGGCTTACTGCTTAAATTCATGAGGGCGTACTTCAGGGGTACTCCGGGCAGAGCAACATTCAGTTGGTGGTACAGTAATCGCAAAAGGTTAGGAATCACTGCAGTAATGCATGCAGGTGTGGTTGACTGTGAGGGACTGTGATGTCAGATGTATCCTATTTCCTGTCTTTATAAGTAGATGTCAGACAGAGACAGACAGCAGTACACAGCCAGCTGTGGTGATGGTGATGTCACTGCTGAGGTGTTTGCTGTTGTTCCACTTGTCACTCAATGAACTGACAACAGCAGCAGGTAAGGAAAGCTGTTTCTTCCCACCAATCAAGGTTGATTCTGTGTTAAATCATCAGTATTGGACATATGTATCACCTAATCTAACAAGCATGGTTTCTCTTTCTTCCCTCTCTTTTCCATAGAAACCATCCTTAGGGTGAATACAGGGGAGCAGTTTACCATGAATTGCTCCACCACTCTAAAAGACCAGGATGGAATGTACCTGTATGTTGGGCTGGACAAGGACATTGAGGTGCTGTATTACCACCAGCGTGACTCCAAGCTGACCCCCAGGAAAGGCTACTGGGACAGAGTGATGACTGAGGGACCTGTGGACCAATTGACCATCACCATCAGTAACCTGACCATAGAGGACACAGGAGTCTACTGGTGTGTTTACACAAAATTCAATGAAGCCAGATTCGAAAATGATATCAACCAAGGAAGAGGCTCCACTCAGGTCGTGGTGAATGGTAGGTGTATGTTTACACTCTAGGGGATGTGATATGTTTTACTCTTCTCAATGGACAGTACATTTCACAGAATCCAGACTAGTGTTTCTCAATCTGTGGTTCATGGACTGGCAGCGGTCCCTGAGGTGTTTCAGACCAATTTAGTTAGCTCTCAAGTGTTAGTTTCAATCTAAACAACCATAGCCTGCTGGTCCCGTACAAAAAAGTTAAGAAACACTGTTCTTCAGTAACTTTTATTTTGTATAAGTCTGTCTCTGATAGTTATTCTGTGTGGGTGCTGCAGCATACTGATTTGATTTTCCCATTTGGTGATGTCTTCCATAGACAATGCCCTACAGCTGCCATGCCCTACAGCTACTGCGGTAACGCTGACCCCCTTTCACCCAGCCGACGAGAAGCCGTGCCTATCTGGCTGGGTAAACATCATCATCATCACCAGCATCTTGACCACCCTGCTGTGTACTGTCATCTTCGTCATCTGGGTCGCTCCTCAGGTGAGTGTGCTGAAGGTTTTCCAGGCGATGGGTCAATCACGTGTATGTGTCAAACTCTGTCAAAATATTTTCCCTTATTTACAAAGTTGTCCTAGTCCTACTAAACACATTGGGTCATAATAACAGTATGCAGATCTACATGTTGTTCTAAACTCTGTCAAAACACAATGTCCTTTCAATGCCAGTCATTGCAGTGACTGAAATGGACAAAGGGCAATATACAGTAGATGCATAATTTTTTTAAACAATGTCCAAAAATAATTAATAAGTGGTTGAATTAGTAAAAATTATTGATTGCTTGTAGCACATTAGAAGATATTAATGAAGCAACATTCCTGTTTCACAGGTGAAGAGGTGCTGTAACCAGGGAGGATACACACCCCAGGTCTTTCCTGACTCGGTCTATGTAGACATGGCCAGGAATCACACTTCTCCGCCAGAGACTCAGCTAGTAGAATCAGACCCCTATTCTGTGTCTACCAAAGCAGGAAGTTGGAACACTGAGTAGCTTCTTCAAATGCTTTCTCTGAATATTGCTTCTTTGCTTTCTCAGAATTGAAAAGCCTGTTCTGCTGTATTTCACAGTTCTAGCCTCAATGCAAGTCTTAGTAGTAAATTACTGTATCTCTGTGTGCGAGTGTGTTGCGCCATACCATGCGTATGTGTGTGAATAAAATCTCTATATGGACAGTATTCGTCTTTCAACATAAGACCAGCGGGAAGGAGGGAACAGACAATGTTTTTGTCCAGGGCTATTCAACTATATTCTTACGGGGGCCAGATGTAAAAAAGGTTCATTGCAGGGGGGCTGGACATTTTCCACATGCGATGCACACACACCAATAAAGCACATTTCTTCCAATTAAATGTTGCTAAAAGTAGTTAGGGAAGAAGTGGAAAGTGCTCAATCAACGTGAGTTGAGTTGCAACCAAAAAATGTGCTCATCATTGAAAAGGAAAACGCTCAATGCTTGCTCACCATTTTAACTATTAAAAGATTCTTGAAAGTAATTAGGTGATTTGAAAATCATCTGAAAACGAAGCATCTCAATAAATAACAGACAACAACCATAGTGCTTTTCACTTTGGCACTGGACGTCGGATTTTGGTGCAAATCTTTTATGAATGTTCAGAATTGATCAAAGGGCCAGTCTAAATTACTAAACGGGCCGGCAGTTGAATATCCCTGTTTTAGTCCATAAGGTGTACAGTTGATAGTAATGGAGTTCTACCTATACTTTTTTTCAGGTGATAAGATTTATATTGGTTTTAGTTCTAAACAATGCTGTAGACCACTCATGAAGCTGTTCCTGTGCATGGAGTCTGCCAAAAAGTCAAAAGAGCTTGAACGTTAAACGACAACAGTTTGTTAAGACTTATTACATTTTATCATGGGTACAAATATTTTAGACGCCTAAACCTTATCAGGTACATCATGCATTACCTAGGATATAAGCCATTTTTTACATTACATGTTATTATTCTATGGTTTCAGTTGAGATAGCTAGTAGGTTAAAACCATTATGGTCTGAGTACATTGTCTTCATACTGATACGGAGTAATGAGTACGTCTTGTGGTTGGAAAAACAACTATTCATTTTTACCAAGTGACGTAGTATTTGTCTTACTCTACGTGTCACTGTTTTCTACTTAAGTTTCAACTTCCTAACAGGTATTTTCACTTTGAATAGCTGTAAATGTCTATTGTATTTTTTTTGTGAGAAATTCTCATTGTTTGCCTTTTAATCAAAATATTGATACATAATTGATAGTAATGTGATATTCAACTTGTGTACTCATGTTAATGTTGTATTTGTATATGTGTGTGGTACGCGTTGGTGATGTTCAGCTATATGGCTTACAGTATATTGTATGTTCGGAAAGCCTTCTATCTAAACTGAGCGAAGACAAGTTCAGACAGGAAACCAGACTATTTGCATCAGCTGATATTGCAACAATTAGACTCACTCAACCATAATATGGCGGTCTATTTAGTCAACCAGGTAATACATACTCATTCCCTGATGGCGGCTGTTGGCAAGCAAGCTACAGTTGAAGTCGGAAGTTTATATACACCTTAGCCAAATACATTTAAACTCAGTTTTTCACAATTCCTGACATTTAATCCTAGTAAACATTCACTGTTTTAGGTCAGTTAGGATCACCAATTTATTTTAAGAATGTGAAATGTCAGAATAATAGTAGAGAGTGATTTATTTAAGCTTTTATTTATTTCATCACATTCCCAGTGGGTCAGAAGTTTGCATTCACTCAATTAGTATTTGGTAGCATTGCCTTTAAATTGTTTAACTTGGGTCAAATGTTTCGGGTAGCCTTCCACAAGCTTCCGACAATAAGTTGGGTGAATTTTGGCCCATTCCACCTGACAGAGCTGGTGTAACTGAGTCAGGTTTGTAGACCTCCTTGCTCGCACACGCCTTTTCAGTTCTGCCCACAAATGTTTTATAGGAATGAGGTCAGGGCTTTGTGATGGCCACTCCAATACCTTGACTTTGTTGTCCTTAAGCCATTTTGCCACAACTTTGGATGTATGTTTGGGGTCATTGTCCATTTGGAAGACCCATTTGCGACCAAGCTTTAACTTCCTGACTGATGTCTTGAGATGTTGCTTCAATATATACACATCATTTTCCTTCCTCATGAAGGATTAGTCCCGTGTAGCTCAGTTGGTAAAGCATGGCGTTTGTAACGCCAGGGTTGTGGGTTCGATTCCCACGGGGGGCCAGTATGAAAAAGAAAATGTATGCACTCACTAACTGTAAGTCGCTCTGGATAAGAGCGTCTGCTAAATGACTAAAACGTAATGATGCCATCTATTTTGTGAAGTGCACCAGTCCCTCCTGCAGCAAAGCACCCCCACAGCATGATGCGGCCACCCCCGTGCTTCACGGTTGGGATGGTGTTCTTCAGCTATCCCCTTTTTCCTCCAAACATAACGATGGTCATTATGGCCAAACAGTTCTATTTTTGTTTCATCAGACCAGAGGACATTTCTCAAAAAAGTACAATCTTTTGTCCCCATGTGCAGTTGCAAACCGTAGTCTGGCTTTTTTATGGCGGTTTTGGAGCAGTGGCTTCGTCCTTGCTGAGCAGCCTTTCAGGTTATGTCGATATAGGACTCGTTTTACTGTGGATATAGATACTTTTGTACCTGTTTCCTCCAGCATCTTCACAAGGTCCTTTGCTGTTGTTCTGGGATTGATTTGCCCTTTTCGCACCAAAGCACGTTATCTCTAGGAGACAGAACGCGTCTCCTTCCTGAGCGGTATGACGGCTGCGTGGTCCCATGGTGTTTATACTTGCGTACTATTGTTTGTTCAGATAAACGTGGTGCCTTAAGGCGTTTGGAAATTGCTCTCAAGGATGAATCAGACTTGTGGAGGTCTACAATTTTTTTTCTGAGGTCTTGGCTGATTTCTTTTGATTTTCCTATGATGTCAAGCAAAGAGGCACTAAGTTTGAATGTAGGCCTTGAAATACATCCACAGGTACACCTCCAATTGACTCGAATTATGTCAGTTAGCCTATCAGAAGCTTCTAAAGCCATGAATAATTTTCTGGAATTTTCCAAGCCGTTTAAAGGCACAGTCAACTTAGTGCTGTACCACTGGAATTGTGATACAGTGAATTCTAAGTTAAATAATCTGTCTGTAAACAATTGTTGGAAACGTTACTTGTGTCATGCACAAAGTAGATGTCCTAACCGACTTGCCAAAACTATAGTTTGTTAACAAGACATTTGTGGAGTGGTTGGAAACTAGTTTTAATGACTCCAACCTAAGTGTATGTAAACTGCTGTGGGGGTGCTTTGCCGCAGGAGGGACTGGTGCGCTTCACAAAATAGATGTCATCATGATAAAGGAAAATTATGTGGATATATTGAAGCAACATCTCAAGACATCAGTCAGGAAGTTAAAGCTTGATCGCAAATGGGTCTTCCAAATGGACAATGACCCCAAACATACATCCAAAGTTGTGGCAAAATGGCTTAAGGACAACAAAGTCAAGGTATTGGAGTGGCCATCACAAAGCCCTGACCTCAATCCTATAGAACATTTGTGGGCAGAACTGAAAAGGCGTGTGCGAGCAAGGAGGCCTAAAAACCGGACACAGTTACACCAGCTCTGTCAGGAGGAATGGGCCAAAATTCACCCAACTTATCGTTGGAAGCTTGTGGAAGGCTACCCGAAACATTTGACCCAAGTTAAACAATTTAAAGGCAATGATACCAAATACTAATTGAGTGAATGTAAACTTCTGACCCACTGGGAATGTGATGAAAGAAATAAAAGCTGAAATAAATCATTCTCTCTACTATTATTCTGACATTTCACATTCTTAAAATAAAGTGGTGATCCTAACTGACCTAAAACAGGGAATGTTTACTAGGATTAAATGTCAGGAATTGTGAAAAACTGAGTTTAAATGTATTTGGCTAAGGTGTATGTAAACTTCCGACTTCAACTGTATACAGTGGGGAGAACAAGTATTTGATACACTGCTGATTTTGCAGGTTTTCCTACTTACAAAGCATGTAGAGGTCTGTAATTTTTATCATAGGTACACTTCAACGGTGAGAGACGGAATCTAAAACAAAAATCCAGAAAATCACATTGTATGATTTTTAAGTAATTAATTTGCATTTTATTGCATGACATAAGTATTTGATCACCTACCAACCAGTAAGAATTCCGGCTCTCACAGACCTGTTAGTTTTTCTTTAAGAAGCCCTCCTGTTCTCCACTAATTACCTGTATTAACTGCACCTGTTTGAACTTGTTACCTGTATAAAAGACACCTGTCCACACACTCAATCAAACAGACTCCAACCTCTCCACAATGGCCAAGACCAGAGAGCTGTGTAAGGACATCAGGGATAAAAATGTAGACCTGCACAAGGCTGGGATGGGCTACAGGACAATAGGCAAGCAGCTTGGTGAGAAGGCAACAACTGTTGGCGCAATTATTAGAAAATGGAAGAAGATCAAGATGACGGTCAATCACCCTCGGTCTGGGGCTCCATGCAAGATCTCACCTCGTGGGGCATCAATGATCATGAGGAAGGTGAGGGATCAGCCCAGAACTACACGGCAGGACCTGGTCAATGACCTGAAGAGAGCTGGGACCACAGTCTCAAAGAAAACCATTAGTAACACACTACGCCGTCATGGATTAAAATCCTGCAGCGCACGCAAGGTTCCCCTGCTCAAGCCAGCGCATGTCCATGCCCGTCTGAAGTTTGCCAATGACCATCTGGATGATCCAGAGGAGGAATGGGAGAAGGTCATGTGGTCTGATGAGACAAAAATAGAGCTTTTTGGTCTAAACTCCAATCGCCGTGTTTGGAGGAAGAAGAAGGATGAGTACAACCCCAAGAACACCATCCCAACCGTGAAGCATGGAGGTGGAAACATCATTCTTTGGGGATGCTTTTCTGCAAAGGGGACAGGACGACTGCAACGTATTGAGGGGAGGATGGATGGGGCCATGTATCACGAGATCTTGGCCAACAACCTCCTTCCCTCAGTAAGAGCATTGAAGATGGGTCGTGGCTGGGTCTTCCAGCATGACAACGACCCGAAACACACAGCCAGGGCAACTAAGGAGTGGCTCCGTAAGAAGCATCTCAAGGTCCTGGAGTGGCCTAGCCAGTCTCCAGACCTGAACCCAATAGAAAATCTTTGGAGGGGAGCTGAAAGTCCGTATTGCCCAGCGACAGCCCCGAAACCTGAAGGATCTGGAGAGCTGTATGGAGGAGTGGGCCAAAATCCCTGCTGCAGTGTGTGCAAACCTGGTCAAGACCTACAAGAAACGTATGATCTCTGTAATTGCAAACAAAGGTTTCTGTACCAAATATTAAGTTCTGCTTTTCTGATGTATCAAATACTTATGTCATGCAATAAAATGCAAATTAATTACTTAAAAATCATACAATGTGATTTTCTGGATTTTTGTTTTAGATTCCGTCTCTCACAGTTGAAGTGTACATATGATAAAAATTACAGACCTCTACATGCTTTGTAAGTAGGAAAACCTGCAAAATCGGCAGTGTATCAAATACTTGTTCTCCCCACTGTATATATAATGTGCATGTGCATTCAAGTTGAGCTGCATCACTCAAACTTGTAAACATCTTTGGTGAAATCAAGATTAAACTATGAGGCCTACATAGTGGATAGATATAATAATGAGGGACCATGTGCACTCTTTGGTCCTTCAGGCTCTTATGTATACAGCATTAGCTCTTATGTATACTGTATGAGTTCTTATTGGTACTACAGTATGTGAGCAGTGGTGGAAAAAGTACCCAATTGTCATACTTGAGTAAAAGTAAAGATACCTTAATAGAAAATGACTCAAGTAAAAGTGAAAGACACCCAGTAAAATACTACTTGAGTAAAAGTATTTGGTTTTAAATATACTTAAGTATCAAAAGTAAATATAATTGTAAAAATATAATTAATTATCAAAAGTAAAAGTATAAATCATTTCATATTGCTTATATTAAGCAAACCAGATGGCACAACTGTCTTGTTTTTTTTAATTTACGGATAGTCGAGGGCACACTACAACAACCAGACAATTTACAAACGAAGCATGTGTTTAGTGAGTCTGCCAGATCAGAGGCAGTAGGGATGATGAGGGATGTTCTCTTGATAAGTGTGTGAATTAGACCATTTTTCTCTCCTGCTAAGCAATCAAAATGTAACAAGTCTTTTGGGTGTCAGGGAAAATGTATGGAATAAAGACTATATTATTTTCTTTAGGAATGTCGTAAAGTAAAAGTTTTCAAAAATATAAATAGTAAAGTACAGATACCAAAAAAAACACGAGATAGCTTAGCAGTGTGGTCGTGAATTGTGTTGTGTCCTCGTGTAAATAGCCTGTTTTTTTGTTTTTTTGTCTTTTTTTCGTATATACTTCTCTATCTCACTTCCCATCCTTTAACCAAATATACTTTCCTGCAACCCGCCTCACCCAATGTGGAACGGATTCTATTATTTATTTATTTTTATCAAGAACCTACGGCTGAAACTAGCCAGCTAACTAGCTACTTGCTATTAGCCACCGTTAGCGGTCTTCACCACTGTCCGTGGCCTGCACTACCTACCAGCCAGCTCTAGCCTGGACAATTATCGGTCTGCACAGCGTGCTATTCACCCAGAGCATATCGGATTTTCTGCCGGAATCACTGAGTCACTGGACCTTAACACCGGATCATCGCAACTAGCTAGCTGCAACCGAATGGCTGTTGTTGGCTAATTCACCACTGTCCCGATGCACCAGTTAGCCTTGAGCTAGCCTCGAGCCAGGCCCATCTCCCGGCTATCTACCTCTCTGTCAACCGGACGGGACCTCCTAGTGTCGACACGGAGCCCCACCGATCCATCACGACTGGTCTGCCGACGTAATCGTCTGATGTGGTTTCAACAGGCTTCCCATTGCGACGACCACGAAGATCCATCTGCTAGCCCCGGCACGCTAGCACGCGCAATCAACAGCCGTGCCTCCTGCTCTGCTCGCCTGTGCTGTAGCAGCCTACAAACTGCTCCCGGACTTAGCTATTGCTGTTCACTGGACCTTATGATCACTCAGCTACACAGCTGATGCCTGCTGGACTGTTCCTTTACACGGTACCCTATCCTGTTTATCTGTTTAGCCTCAGCCCAAACTTTCGTCGTCATTACCAGTTGTTGTCTTAGCCCTCTCGAATAACACCTGTGATTGCGTTATGCCTCTCTCCCATGTCAATATACCTTGCCTATTGCTATTTGGGCTAGTTCTTATTGTACTATTTCACTGTAGAACCTCCAGTCCCGCTCAACCAGCCTCAGAGAGCTCCTTTGTCCCACCCCCCATACACGTGGAGACCGGCTCAATCGGTACCTCCATTGATGCTACCTCTTTCATCGTTAACCAATGCTTAGGTGTACCTCCACTGTACTCATATCCTTCCATATCCTTGTCTGTACATAATGAATCTGAATCTATTCTACAACGCCCGGAATCTGACCCTTTTATTCTCTGTACCAACGCACTAGAAGACCAGTTCTTAAAGCCTTTAGCCGTATCCTTATTCTATTCCTCTGTTCCTCTGGTGATGTAGAGGTTAACCCAGGCCCTGTAGCCCCCAGTATCACTTCTACTCCCCAGGTGCTATCATTTGTTGACTTCTGTAACCGTAAAAGCCTTGGATTCTTGCATGTCAACATCAGAAGCCTCCTCCTCAAGTTTGAGTTATTCACTGCGTTAGCACACTCTGTCAACCCTGATCTTCTAGCAGTGTCTGAATCCTGGCTTAGGAAGGCCACCAAAAATTCAGAAATGTCCATCCCCAACTACAACATTTTACATCTAGATAGAACTGCCAAAGGGGGTGGAGTTGCAATCTACTGTAGAGTTAGCCTGCAGAGCTCTAACATACTATCCAGGTCTGTGCCCAAACAGTTTGAGCTTCTACTTCTAAAAATCCACCTTTCCAGAAATAAGTCTCTCACTGTTGCTGCTTGCTACAGACCACCCTCAGCCCCCAGTTGTGCCTGGACACCATATGTAAATTGCTTGCCCCCCATCTATCCTCAGAGTTCGTACTGCTTGGTGACCTAAACTGGGATATGCTTAACACCCCGGCCATCCTACAATCTAAACTAAATGCCCTCAATCTCACACAAATGATCAAGGAATCTACCAGGTACAACCCTAAATCCGTAAACATGGGCACCCTCATAGATATCATCCTGACTAATTTACCCTCTAAATACACCTCCGCTGTCTTCAACCAGGATCTCAGCAATCACTGCCTCATTGCCTGCGTCCGTAATGGGTCCGCGGTCAAACAACCACCCCTCATCACTGTCAAATGCTCCCTAAAACACTTCAGCGAGCAGGCCTTTCTAATTGACCGGGCCCGGGTATCCTGGATGGATATTGATCTCATTCCGTCAGTAGAGGATGCCTGGATGTTCTTCAAAAGTGCTTTCCTCTCCATCTTAAATAAGCATGCCCCATTCAAAAAATGCAGAACTAAGAACAGATATAGCCCCTGGTTCACCCCAGACTTGACTGCCCTTGACCAGCACAAAAACACCCTGTGGCGTACTGCATTAACATCGAACAGCACCCGCGATATGCAACTTTTCAGGGAAGTCAGGAACCAATATACACAATCAGTTTCCTGCACTGAGGCTAGGATACACTGTCACCACCGATAAATCTACAATAATCGAGAATTTCAATAAGCATTTTGCTATGGCTGGCCATGCTTTTCACCTGGCTACCCCTACCCAGGCCACCAGCTCTGCACCCTCCGCTGCAACTTGCCCATGCCACCCCCCCCCCACCCGCTTCTCCTTCACCCAAATTCAGATAGCTGATGTCCTGAAAGAGCTGCAAAATCTGGACCCCTACAAATCAGCTGGGCTAGACAATCTGGACCCTTTCTTTCTAAAATTAGCAGCTGAAATTGTTGCAACCCCTATTACTAGCCTGTTCAACCTCTCTTTTGTATCATCTGAGATCCCCAGAGATTGGAAAGCTGCCGCATTCATCCCCCTCTTCAAAGGGGGTGACACTCTAGATCCAAACTGTTACAGACCTATATCCATCCTGCCCTGCCTTTCGAAAGTATTTGAAAGCCAAGTTAACAAACAGATCACCGACCATTTCGAATCCCACCGTACCTTCTCCGCTATGCAATCTGGTTTCCGAGCTGGTCATGGGTGCACCTCAGCCATGCTCAAGGTCCTAAACAATATAATAACCGCGATTAATAAAAGACAGTACTGTGCAGCCGTCTTTATTGACCTAGCCAAGGCTTTTGACTCTGTCAATCACCGCATTCTTATTGGCAGACTAAATAGCCTTGGTTTCTCAAATGACTGCCTCGCCTGGTTCACCAACTACTTCTCAGATAGATTTCAATGTGTCAAATCGGAGGGCCTGTTGTCTGGACCTCTGGCAGTCTCTATGGGGGTGCCACAGGGTTAAATTCTTGGGCCGACTCTTTTCTCTGTGTATATCAATGATGTCGCTCTTGCTGCTGATGACTCTCAGATCCACCTCTACGCAGACGACACCATTTTGTATACATCTGGCCCTTCATTGCCTTACCTCCATAACTTGCTACATTTGCACACACTGTATATATATCTTCTGTTGTATTTTTGACTTTATGTTTTGTTTTACCCTATATGTAACTCTGTGTTGTTGTTTTTATCGCACTGCTTTGCTTTATCTTGGCCAGGTCGCATTTGTAAATGAGAACTTGTTCTCAACTGGCTTACCTGGTTAAATAAAGGTGAAATAAATTAAATAAAAATAACAAACCTCCAAACGAGCTTCAATGCCATACAACACTCCTTCCGTGGCCTCCAACTGCTCTTAAACGCTAGTAAAACTAAATGCATGCTCTTCAATCGAACGCTGCTTGCACCCGCCCGCCCGACTAGAATCACTACTCTCGGCGGGTCTGACTTAGAATATGTGGACAACTACAAATACCTAGGTGTCTGATTAGACCGTAAACTCTCCTTCCAGACTCACATTAAGCATCTCCAATCCAAAGTTAAATCTAGAATCGGCTTCCTATTTCGCAACAAAGCCTCCTTCACTCATGCTGCTAAACATGCCCTCATAAAACTGACTATCCTACCGATCCTTGACTTCGGCGATGTTATTTACAAAATAGCTTCCAACACTCTACTCAGCAAATTGGATGTAGTCTATCATAGTGCCTTCCGTTTTGTCACCAAAGCCCCATATACTACCCACCATTGTGACCTGTACGCTCTCGTTGGCTGGCCCTCACTACATATTCGTCGCCAAACCCACTGTTTATAATTCTCTTCTAGGCAAATCCCCGCCTTATCTTAGCTCATTGGTCACCATAGCAACACCCACCCGTAGTATGCGTTCCAGCAGGTATATCTCACTGGTCATCCCCAAAGCCAACACCTCCTTTGGCCGCCATTCCTTCCAGTTCTCTGCTGCAAATGACTGGAACGAACTGCAAAAATCTCTGAAGCAGGAGACACTTATCTCCCTCACTATCTTAAAGCATCAGTTGTCAGAGCAGCTTACCGATCACTGCACTTGTACACAGCCCATCTGTAATTAGCCCACCCAACTACCTCATCCCCATATTGTTATTTACATTGTTATTTATTTTGCTCATTTGCACCCCAGTATCTCTATTTGTACATCATCTTCTGCACATCTATCACTCCAGTGTTAACACTAAACTGTAATTATTTAGCACTATGGCCTATTTATTGCCTTACCTCCATAACTTACTACATTTGCACACACTGTATATAGATTTTCTATAGTGTTATTGACTGTACGTTTTGTTTATTCCATATGTAACTCTGTGTTTGTTGTTTTTATCGCACTGCTTTGCTTTATCTTGGCCAGGTCGCAGTTGTAAATGAGAACTTGTTCTCAACTGGCTTACCTGGTTAAATAAAGGTGAAATAAAAAAGTAGTACTTTAAAGTACTTTTACTTAAGTATGTATACTGTATGAGTTCTTATTGGTGCTATATGAGCTCTTATGTATACTGTATGAGTTCTTATTGGTACTATATGAGCTCTTATGTATACTGTATGAGTTCTTATTGGTGCTATATGAGCTCTTATGTACACTGAGTTCTTATTGGTACTATAGGAGTTCTTATGTACACTATATGAGTTATTGTTGGTATTGTATGAGCTCTTATGGACACTGTTTACTATGAGTTCTCATGTACACTGAATGAGTTCTTATATAGGCCTATACTAGGCTAGACATTAAAAGTCTGAGGGCCACATAACCGTTGCATAGAACATCACAAGTTTTGTCACGAAATTAACATTTGTTTTGAACTGCAATAGCTTCTGTTTGAATTTCAAACAAAGTATTAGGGCCTACATAATTATATTTTGGGCAAAAGTCAGCCTAGAGCCTATACCACCAACGAAGATGTCATGGGTCGGCAACAGGTGGCCCGCGTGCCAAAATCGGTCCGCGAGTGGGGGATCAAAAAAGACTATAATCGCCATCAATTCAAGAGAATGTCTCAGTGCAATCAAGGTATGCAATGATTGTTATTTTCAAACACAATCTCTTTTTGGGCATAGTCTGTGGTGGTCAATTTGCAATGTACAAATTATTGTAATTACTTTCTGGCCCCGCTGCCATTTGCTCCGACAAAAATCACCCAGCAGCTGAATCTATTTGCTTACCCCTGACGTATGCGTTAATACAGTCATAAAGTATATTAATATCAACTGTGTCAAAAGTGTGGTGAAGCAGCCTTATATTCTTAGCTGTTGTTTTCCTGTTCATTCTGTTGTCTTGCAACCATGGCATGTACCCTTTTGTAGATCTAGGTTGAAGATACCCATTAACTTCAACCTATATGTAAATAAGGGAGGTGAGAAACTGTTAAAAGGCAGGTTTGTCCCGGTAAGAGGACAGGAAAGATAGGGCAGAAACACTTGGAATCCAGTTAGAGAGTTTGAGCTCCCATTTCATTTCCACTTTCAAGGTATCGAAGAAAAATAATCTATACAAACAAATATTTCTCATTCAGCTGAATATACAGTACACCTGTACAAAAACATACAGTACTTATGAATACATTTTATCTATACATAACTAGAAAGGCATCAAATATACATATTAACCTACAGCTAGTCTCTCTCTACCTTGGAACCATATGCAGCTGAGTGAAACTAACACCTAAGATGTTTTGGAGAGATTGTGGTTGGCCTTACTGACAAAGACACAGGAGGCAAGCAGCGAGATAAAGCTGCTAGAAAATTACAGGTTGTAGAATAGCAGACCCAGAGTAGCCAAGGGAGGTGATAGGTGGGAATGAGGAGGACCCGTGGTTGTAGAAAAGCAATACTTGAATTTATTGCAGATGAAGAATTTCAGGACACATGGCTTGTCTTGAAAAACAGTTGTCCATAGCAGTAATATTCAGGACACAAAAACGTACAAAAATGACAGCGAGTCTAAAGCTCAGCCCCGCAATAGTGTTTCTACTGCAGCTAAGACTATGCCTAAATAGGCCAGGGGTGTCAAACTCATTCCATGGAGGGCCTAGTGTCTGCGGGTTTTTGGTTTTTCCTTTCAATTAAGACCTAGACAACCAGGTGAGGGGAGTTCCTTACTAATTAGTGACCTTATTTTATCAAGTAAAAGGGAGGAGTGAAAACCCGCAGACCCCACCCCATTTTGGTTTTTGGCCTAACACTACACTACTGATTCAAATAACCAACTCATCATCAAGCTTTGATTATTTGAATCAGCTGTGTAGTGCTAGGGTAGGACCGAGTTTGGGAAACCATGATCTAGGCCAACCCAGTCTGTTTTGCCCCATAGTTGCGCGTGCATCAGTTTTTTTTCCTAAACAACCAACCTGTCTATGCTAAACAGCATAACTAGAGATTACCCCTTTATTAGCTCTAAACAGAGCCTAACTCTCCCCCTTACTGGGACTAAAGAGAGTCTACCAGGACAGCCTAAATCAACTTCCTGTACATACAGGACACAACAAACTGCTATGGAGCACATTGTAAAATGGTGTTCAACCCTAAGCTGAGAGAAAAGGACAGCATTTCTACCATAGCACCTAAACCAATCCCATATCGATTAACCAATGAGCGTGTACATTTAATTAGCTGAACTTTACTTTGTTAATTAGACCAGGCAATACTATGAAAAAAAATATTTCAGTTAATTACATTCATTTGTTTAAATTACTATATTTAGTCAAGTAGACTTTAGTTTAAAAGACATAGAGCTGCATCAAGTAGAACATGATTAGAGCTACTACTCAGAGACTGAAAGCATGTGTGAGCTGCTCGCTAATTACCTAACTCACCACACCTGGCTTGAACCTGAGCAATCATCTTGGTAGCAACCAATTAAGTTCAGGCACACCTAAAATGGCAGCTATGCAATGGACTACTTTATCCAAACCACACATACTTTCAAGCATTTGAGATAATATTCACTTCATGAAATACCTTTTGAAATGGTGATGAGGCTAAGGCTGCCTCATCACACAGGTATGAGATGTGTTCAAAGTTTACTGTGATAGATGCTCTGCTGTGGCCTCTCCCTTGTAAGACATAAGAGATGTGACTGTCATTTTGCAGACAGTACCAGAAACTGTAGTAGTTAAATGAATGCTCACTAGAGGGCAGCAAAACCATGGTCATATCAGCCTATATCGGTGTCTGAGGAGAAGCAAATTGGCTGTGTACGAGAGCTTCAAATCCATGATGTATTGTTGGTAAATGGTGACTGATCTACAAACAATAATGAATAGTTATTTATGATGCAAGGTGGTTTGTAGATCAGTCATTCAGCAGTCGGCTGCAATGTTGAACCATCCCAATGGTCGCGTTCCACTGCTCAGACGTTGAATGCATCAACCAATGGTTACATGGTATGTCATTGACTGTCATCAACTGACAAATTGCTACAACGTATAATGTGGTTAGCTGATACTTAAAATACCTATCCAGGCGTTGTGAGATCTATCAGGGGTCAGACATGTCTAAGCATACGAACGCGGAAATGTACTTCTATGCATTCAATGGGCTCATTTAGTATTCATGTTTGCTGTGAAAAAACTGCTAAAATAATTAGAATACATTTCTAAAAACAGCAGACTTCTATAAATGATGTCACAGCTTGTAGACTAAAATGG